>NC_053396.1:67336760-67414133 GCF_905171765.1 Bufo bufo
CAAGCAAATCTGTACTGTTTTATGATAAATGAACTGGGCACTCTCAGGATACAGGGATCACACAGATATTTATTAATATATAAGGCAAAAAACGACAATAAAAGAGAGAATATGGCCCTCCTGTAGGAAAGCTATGTATAAAACAACACTTGCTCACTATAACCGGCACTCTGACTCTAGATGGATATTATAAACTACACATGGCATATTCTAACATTAAAACGACAATAAAAAGGTACATCAAAGATTATTCACACAATAAAAGAATCGCACAATTAAAACGCATATATATCGCAAATGCTGAATTTTTACTGGGAAAACTACAATTGCGAGTTGTTCCCCAACTCACTGGCGAAGTTCTGAAGCTCCAAGGTAACAGTTAGAGGCACCGTGACGTGATAGTCCCACAACAAAACAGGTATAGCGGCGTCCCGCTCTATATTCAACCAGTAGCGTCCCACTGGGCTAATAGCATTTGAGTCTTGTTAGATCTCTTGTCAGCAAATATTTGATGAAAAAGATAGTCTTACCGGAAAGGTTCTCCTCACCACTTCGCTGCACACCGTCGCTCTGCTGGGTCGTGTTTTTAATTACCTCCAGGCTTTTTTGAGCGGTCAGGTTGTTAAAATCCCACGTAGGTAAAAGTTTGGCATGTGCAGCCCGGTCTCTGCTGTAGGCTGTCACGGATTCTTTATACTTGAACCTTATCGTGGTGTTTAGCAGTATGGTGCGAGGTTCCGGCACTATCTATTGGTCCTCACTCCTTAAAATTCGGGGTCCTGTTAGAGCTAGACGCGTTTCGGGGCTTAAGATTGCCCCTGAGGAAGGGGCAATCTTAAGCCCCGAAACGCGTCTAGCTCTAACAGGACCCCGAATTTTAAGGAGTGAGGACCAATAGATAGTGCCGGAACCTCGCACCATACTGCTAAACACCACGATAAGGTTCAAGTATAAAGAATCCGTGACAGCCTACAGCAGAGACCGGGCTGCACATGCCAAACTTTTACCTACGTGGGATTTTAACAACCTGACCGCTCAAAAAAGCCTGGAGGTAATTAAAAACACGACCCAGCAGAGCGACGGTGTGCAGCGAAGTGGTGAGGAGAACCTTTCCGGTAAGACTATCTTTTTCATCAAATATTTGCTGACAAGAGATCTAACAAGACTCAAATGCTATTAGCCCAGTGGGACGCTACTGGTTGAATATAGAGCGGGACGCCGCTATACCTGTTTTGTTGTGGGACTATCACGTCACGGTGCCTCTAACTGTTACCTTGGAGCTTCAGAACTTCGCCAGTGAGTTGGGGAACAACTCGCAATTGTAGTTTTCCCAGTAAAAATTCAGCATTTGCGATATATATGCGTTTTAATTGTGCGATTCTTTTATTGTGTGAATAATCTTTGATGTACCTTTTTATTGTCGTTTTAATGTTAGAATATGCCATGTGTAGTTTATAATATCCATCTAGAGTCAGAGTGCCGGTTATAGTGAGCAAGTGTTGTTCTATACATAGCTTTCCTACAGGAGGGCCATATTCTCTCTTTTATTGTCGTTTTTTGCCTTATATATTAATAAATATCTGTGTGATCCCTGTATCCTGAGAGTGCCCAGTTCATTTATCACAAGTTGCACGTTATTTTTAGTGGACTGGGTGAGTCCACTTTACTGAGTGCACCTCTGCTTGGTCTTTGTGTGTTCCTGTGCGCCTCATTTACTACTTTTTTTTTACTGTACTGTTTTATCTGGTCAAGTTATTTGTAGCGACCGTAAAAGCACACTTTTTGTTCTGGGTTGAAAAACCATTCCCAAATTTTCCATTCTCAAAATAACTAGTTTCTGGTATTTGAGGCCTACTTGAAATCTATCCCAAAAAGAATATCTTACATTGAAGGTACTGATAGTGTCATTCAGAAAAACCTAAGACACACGCTAGCGTGCAGATAGAAGTCTGATTCTGAGATTAAACCTTAACCTGTCACACAGTGCAAAAAAAAAAACTGGTCTCCCATTTCTATTCAAGCAAATCTGTACTGTTTTATCTGGTCAAGTTATTTGTAGTGACCGTAAAAGCACACTTTTTGTTCTGGGTTGAAAAACCATTCCCAAATTTGCCATTCTCAAAATAACTAGTTTCTGGTATTTGAGGCCTACTTGAAATCTATCCCAAAAAGAATATCTTACATTGAAGGTACTGATAGTGTAATTTAGAAAAACCTAAGACACACGCTAGCGTGCTGATAGAAGTCTGATTCTGTGATTAAACCTATACCTGTCACACAGCGCAAAAAAAAACAGGCCTCACATCTCTATTTAACCAAATCTGTACTGTTTTAGCTGGTCAAGTTATTTGTAGCGACCGTAAAAGCACACTTTTTGTTCTGGGTTGAAAAACCATTCCCAAATTTGCCATTCTCAAAATAACTAGTTTCTGGTATTTGAGGCCTACTTGAAATCTATCCCAAAATGAATATCTTACATTGAAGGTACTGATAGTGTCATTCAGAAAAAACTAAGACACACGCTAGCGTGCAGATAGAAGTCTGATTCTGAGATTAAACCTTAACCTGTCACACAGTGCAAAAAAAAAACTGGTCTCCCATTTCTATTCAAGCAAATCTGTACTGTTTTATCTGGTAAAGTTATTTGTAGCGACCGTAAAAGCACACTTTTTGTTCTGGGTTGAAAAACCATTCCCAAATTTGCCATTCTCAAAATAACTAGTTTCTGGTATTTGAGGCCTACTTGAAATCTATCCCAAAAAGAATATCTTACATTGAAGGTACTGATAGTGTCATTCAGAAAAACCTAAGACACACGCTAGCGTGCTGATAGAAGTCTGATTCTGTGATTAACCCCTTAAGGACCGGGCTCATTTTCACCTTAAGGACCAGGCCATTTTTTGCAAATCTGACCAGTGTCACTTTAAGTGCTCTTAACTTTAAAACGCTTTGACTTACCCAGGCTGTTCTGAGATTGTTTTTTCGTCACATATTGTACTTCATGACACTGCTAAAATTGGGTCAAAAAAGTTAATTTTTTTGCATAAAAAAATACAATTTTTACCGTAAATTTTGAAAAATTAGCAAATTCCAAAGTTTCAGTTTCTCTACCTCTGTAATACATAGTAATACCCCCAAAAATTGTGATGACTTTCCATTCCCCATATGTCTGCTTCATGTTTGTAGCATTTTGGGAATGATATTTTATTTTTTGGGGATGTTACAAGGCTTAGAAGTTTATAAGCAAATTTTGAAATTTTCAGAAATCTTCAAAATCCCACTTTTTATGGACCAGTTCAGGTTTGAAGTCATATTGTGAGGCTTAGATAATGAAACCTCATTCTAGAAACTACACCCCTCAAGGTATTCAAAACTGTTTTTTCAAACTTTATTAACCCTTTAGGTCTTCCACAAGAGTTAATGGCAGATGGAGAAACAATTTTGAAATTTCTATTTTTTGGAAAATTTTCCAATATAATCCATTTTTTCCAGGAGCAAAACAAAGGTTAACTGCCAAACAACACTCAAAATGGGTTGCCCTGATTCTGTAGTTTGCAAAAACACCCCATATGTGGTCGTAAACTACTGTTTGGCCGAACGGTAGCACATAGAAGGAGGGGAACACCATATGGGTTTTGGAAGGCAGATTTGGCAGGACTGGTTTTGTTTATACCATGTCCCATTTGAAGCCCCCTGTTGCACCCCTAGAATAGAAATTTCAAAAAAGTGACTCCATCTAAGAAAGTACACCCCTCAAGGTATTCAAAACTGAGTTTACAAACTTTGTTAACCCTTTAGGTGTTCCACAAGAGTTAATGGCAGATGGAGAAACAATTTAGAAATTTCTATTTTTTGGAAAATTTTCCAATATAATCAATTTTTTCCAGGAGTAAAACAAGGGTTAACTGCCAAACAACACTCAAAATGGGTTGCCCTGATTCTGTAGTTTGCAAAAACACCCCATATGTGGTCGTAAACTACTGTTTGGCCGAACGGTAGCACATAGAAGGAGGGGAACACCATATGGGTTTTGGAAGGCAGATTTGGCAGGACTGGTTTTGTTTATACCATGTCCCATTTGAAGCCCCCTGTTGCACCCCTAGAATAGAAATTTCAAAAAAGTGACTCCATCTAAGAAAGTACACCCCTCAAGGTATTCAAAACTGGGTTTACAAACTTTGTTAACCCTTTAGGTGTTCCACAAGAGTTAATGGCAGATGGAGAAACAATTTAGAAATTTCTATTTTTTGGAAAATTTTCCAATATAATAATTTTTTTCCAGGAGTAAAACAAGGGTTAACTGCCAAACAACACTCAAAATGGGTTGCCCTGATTGTGTAGTTTGCAAAAACACCCCATATGTGGTCGTAAACTACTGTTTGGCTAAACGGCAGGACATAGAAGAAGGGGAACGTCATATGGTTTTTGGAAGGCAGATTTTGCTGGACTGGTTTATTGACACCATGTACCCTTTCAAGCCCCCTGATGCACCCCTAGAGTAGAAACTCCATAAAAGTGACCCCATCTAGGAAACTACGGGATAAGGTAGTTGTTGTTTTGGGACTATTTTTGGGGTAAATTTGATTTTTGGTTGCTCTATATTTCTCTTTTTTGAGGCAATGTAACAAAAAAATTAAATTCTAAAATTGTTTCTACATTCACTATTTGGTTTTGTGGAACACCTAAAGGGTTAACATAGTTTGTAAAGTAACTTTTGAATACCTTGAGGGGTGTAGTTTCTTAGATGGGGTCACTTTTTTGGAGTTTCTAGTCTAGGCTACATCAGGGGGGGCTTCTAATGGGACATGGTGTCAAAAAAAAAACGGTCCATCAAAATCTGCCTTCCAGAAACCATATGGAGTTCCCTTCGTTCTATGCCCTGCCGTGCGGCTATATAACCAATTACGACCACATATGGGGTGTTTCTGCAAACTACAGAATCGGGGCAATAAATATTTAGTTTTGTTTGGCTGTTAACCCTTGCTTTAATACCGGCAAAATGGATTCAAATAGAAATTTTGCCCAAAAATGGGTGTTTTGGCACAGTTTTTATTTTATATTTTTAACACCGTTCATCCGAGGCGTTTGGTCAAAAGTTATTTTTATAGCGACGACTTTTACGCACGCGACGATGCCCAATATGTATGGCTCTCAGTCTTTGGAGACACTAAGCAGGCATCCTAAAACTGCGGCCCTCCAGATATTGTAAAACTACAATTCCCACCATGCCCTGCTGATGGCTGTAGGTTGTCTGGGCATGCTGGGAGTTATAGTTTTACAACATCTGGAGGGCCGCAGTTTGAGGATTCCTGCTCTAAAACTAATATTTTTGGGGGAAAGAAAAATTGTTTCCGTGTCTCCAAAGTCTGAGAGCCATAGTGTTTTATGTTCTCTAGTGGACTGTTGAGGATTATAAAAATTTAGTACTCCATGGAAGTGTGATACTCCCTGAAGCAATTGATAATGCAGAGGCCCGGATGATCGGGGCAAGTGTCGCACTGAGTGGTGGTGTCCTTCCGTATCCCCCTCTTGTGACACACCCTGCACTTTTTTTGGGTTCGTCCCTTCTTTCCAGTATGGGGGACCACACCTGGAAAGTGTTGGCCAGGGACGATCCGGGCGCCTCCAATTCCCGAGGTACTCCGGCCTGCTCTTTCCCGGTCCGAAAAGATCAGGTCCTTGAGGACTGCCTCATAGAACTGGAGGAATGTCCCTGTGCTGCCAGCGCTTCGGGATAGTACAAAAGAGTTGTACATGGCAACCTGTACCAAGTAGACCACAACTTTTTTGTACCATGCCCGGGTTTTGCGCATGGCATTATATGTCGTGAGGACTTGATCAGAGAGATCAACTCCTCCCATATACCGATTGTAGTCGACGATACAATTGGGCTTGAGGACCGTTGCCGCTGTACCTCGCACAGGGACTGGGGTGGTGCTGTTACCGTGGATTGTGGACAGCATAAGGACATCCCTCTTGTCCTTATACCTGACCAGCAACAGGTTTCCACTGGTAAGTGCACGGGTCTCACCCCTGGGATAGGTACCCGGAGGTGGTAGGTAGGGAGGCCGCGTTGATTTTTCCGCACGGTCCCACAAGCGAACGTGGATCTGGCTGCAAGGGACCTGAACAAGGGAATGCTGGTATAAAAGTTATCCACGTACAAGTGGTAACCATTATCCAGAAGTGGGTACATAAGGTCCCACACGAGTTTCCCGCTAACACCCAGAGTGGGGGGACATTCTGGGGGTTCAATACGGGAATCTCGCTCCTCGTACACACGAAATTTGTAAGTGTACCCTGAGGCACTCTCACAAATTTTGTATAGCTTCACGCCATACCTCGCCCGCTTTGTTTTAATATATTGGCGGAAACTGAGTCTCCCCTTGAACGCAACGAGAGACTCATCAACCGCGACCTCCCTTCCAGGTACGTAGGCCTGCTGAAATGTGGCCCCAAAGTGATCGATGACCGGCCGTATCTTATACAGCCGGTCATAGGCAGGATCACCTCGGGGTGGACATGCTGCATTATCGGAAAAATGCAGACATTTCCGGATGGCCTCAAACCGGTGACGTATCATGACCATACTGTACAGTGGGGTCTGGTATAGGACGTCCCCACTCCAGTATTGCCTGACACTGGGTTTTTGGACTAGACCCATATGCAGCACGAGGCCCCAAAATGTCCTCATTTCGGCTGCACTGACCGGCGTCCAGCCACCGGGTCTAGCCAAAACTGAGCCTGGGTTGGTGGGGGGGGGGGGGGCAAGTGGCAGGGGGGGTCTGGGTTAGGGTTAGATGGAAGTTTGGAAGTTTGGAATAAAAGTACTTTTTTTTTTTTCCTAACTTACTTTTCCCTTCTTTCCCTGCCTAACGGTGCCTCTCCCTCACTGACCCTAACCTACCTGGGTGGCGATGGGTGCAGGAGGGTGATGGATTCCGATTAGGGAGACACAGGAGCTGGTGCTGGACGATGCTGCACGGTCAGGGTGCTGGACAGGAAGAGGAGGGGAGAGAGGAGCGCAGGAAGTTTGAATCTCGCGCCTCTCTCCCCTGCACCAATCAGCACCCTGGACAGCGGCATTCAGCACCAGGGCCAGCACCGCCTCTCCAAATCCTCGGACTGCGATAGGTGGTGTATAATTACGCCACCGATCGCAGTCTTTTTCCGGTTCATCGGGTCACAGGACACCCGAATGGACCGGAAACGCAGAAAACCGCAGGTCTGACCCCCCCCCTGCATTGTTACGGGATGCCGGCTGAATGATTTCAGCCGAAATCCCGTTCCGATTAACCCCTGCGGCGCCGGAATTCCGATTTTAAGTCAGGACGTACCGGTACGTCCTCGGTCCTTAAGGACTCGGGAAATAGGGCGTACCGGTACGTCCTAGGTCCTTAAGGGGTTATACCTGTCACACAGCGCAAAAAAAAACAGGCCTCACATCTCTATTCAACCAAATCTGTACTGTTTTAGCTGGTCAAGTTATTTGTAGTGACCTTAAAAGCACACTTTTTGTTCTGGGTTGAAAAACCATTCCCAAATTTGCCATTCTCAAAATAACTAGTTTCTGGTATTTGAGGCCTACTTGAAATCTATCCCAAAAAGAATATCTTACATTGAAGGTACTGATAGTGTCATTCAGAAAAATCTAAGACACACGCTAGCGTGCAGATAGAAGTCTGATTCTGAGATTAAACCTTAACCTGTCACACAGTGCAAAATAAACTGGTCTCCCATTTCTATTCAAGCAAATCTGTACTGTTTTATCTGGTCAAGTTATTTGTAGCGACCGTAAAAGCACACTTTTTTTTCTGGGTTGAAAAACTATTCCCAAATTTGCCATTCTCAAAATAACTAGTTTCTGGTATTTGAGGCCTACTTGAAATCTATCCCAAAAAGGATATCTTACATTGAAGGTGCTGATAGTGTCATTCAGAAAAACCTAAGACACACGCTACCGTGCAGATAGAAGTCTAATTCTGTGATTAAACTTATACCTGTCACACAGCGCAAAAAAAAACAGGCCTCACATTTCTATTCAACCAAATCTGTACTGTTTTAGCTGGTCAAGTTATTTGTAGTGACCGTAAAAGCACACTTTTTGTTCTGGGTTGAAAAACTATTCCCAAATTTGCCATTCTCAAAATTGTGGTGAATGGAAACAATGAGGAAAACATCTAATAAGGGACGCGGACGTGGACATGGTCGTGGTGGTGTTAGTGGACCCTCTGGTGCTGGGAGAGGACGTGGCCTTTCTGCCACAGCCACACGTTCTAGTGAACCAACTACCTCAGGTCCCAGTAGCCAGCAGAATTTACAGCGATATTTGGTGTGGCCCAATGCCGTTCTAAGGATGGTAAGGCCTGAGCAGGTACAGGCATTAGTCAATTGGGTGGCCGACAGTGGATCCAGCACTTTCACATTATCTCCCACCCAGTCTTCTGCAGAAAGCGCACAGATGGCGCATGAAAACCAAGCCCATCGGTCTGTCACATCACCCCCATGCATATCAGGGAAACTGTCTGAGCCTCAAGTTATGCAGCAGTCTCTTATGCTGTTTGAAGACTCTGCTGCCAGGGTTTCCCAAGGGCATCCAACTAGCCCTTCCCCAGGGGTGGAAGAGATAGAATGCACTAACGCACAACCACTTATTTTTCCTGATGATGAGGACATGGGAATACCACCTCAGCACGTCTCTGATGATGACGAAACACAGGTGCCAACTGCTGCGTCTTTCTGCAGCGTGCAGACTGAACAGGAGGTCAGGGATCAAGACTGGGTGGAAGACGATGCAGGGGACGATGAGGTCCTAGACCCCACATGGAATGAAGGTCGTGCCACTGACTTTCACAGTTCGGAGGAAGAGGCAGTGGTGAGACCGAGCCAACAGCGTAGCAAAAGAGGCAGCAGTGTGCAAAATCAGAACACCAGCCGCCAAGAGACTCCGCCTGCTACTGACCGCCGCCATCTGGGACCAAGCACCCCAAAGGCAGCTTCAAGGATTTCCCTGGCATGGCACTTCTTCAAACAATGTGCTGACGACAAGACCCGAGTGGTTTGCACGCTGTGCCATCAGAGCCTGAAGCGAGGCATTAACGTTCTGAACCTTAGCACAACCTGCATGACCAGGCACCTGCATGCAAAGCATGAACTGCAGTGGAGTAAACACCTTAAAAACAAGGAAGTCACTCAGGCTCCCCCTGCTGCCTCTTCTGCTGCTGCCGCCTCGGCCTCTTCTGCTGCTGCCGCCGCCTCGGCCTCTGCTGCTGCCGCCGCCTCGGCCTCTTCTGCTGCTGCTGCCGCCGCCTCGGCCTCTTCCTCTGCCTCTGGAGGAACGTTGGCACCTGCCGCCCAGCAAACATGGGATGTACCACCAATACCACCACCTGCGTCACCAAGCATCTCAACCATGTCACACGGCAGCGTTCAGCTCTCCATCTCACAAACATTTGAGAGAAAGCGTAAATTCCCACCTAGCCACCCTCGATCTCTGGCCCTGAATGCCAGCATTTCTAAACTACTGGCCTATGAAATGCTGTCATTTAGGCTGGTGGACACACACAGCTACATAAAGCTCATGTCGCTTGCTGTACCACAGTATGTTGTTCCCAGCCGCCACTACTTCTCCAAGAGAGCCGTGCCTTCCCTGCACAAACAAGTGTCCAATAAAATCAAGTGTGCACTGCGCAACGCCATCTGTGGCAAGGTCCACCTAACCACAGATACGTGGACCAGTAAGCATGGCCAGGGACGCTATATCTCCCTAACTGCACACTAGGTAAATGTAGTGGTGGCTGGGCCCCAGGCGGAGAGCTGTTTGGCGCACGTCCTTCCGCCGCCAAGGATCGCAGGGCAACATTCTTTGCATCCTGTCTCCTCCTCCTCCTACTCATCTTCCTCCTCCTCTTCTTCCACCTGCTCATCCAGTCAGCCACACACCTTCACCACCAACTTCAGCACAGCCCGGGGTAAACGTCAGCAGGCCATTCTGAAACTCATATGTTTGGGGGACAGGCCCCACACCGCACAGGAGTTGTGGGGGGGTATAGAACAACAGACCGACGAGTGGTTGCTGCCGGTGAGCCTCAAGCCCGGCCTGGTGGTGTGCGATAATGGGCGAAATCTCGTTGCAGCTCTGGGACTAGCCGGTTTGACGCACATCCCTTGCCTGGCGCATGTGCTGAATTTGGTGGTGCAGAAGTTCATTCGCAACTACCCCGACATGTCAGAGCTGCTGCATAAAGTGTGGGCCGTCTGTTCTCGCTTCCGGCGTTCACACCCTGCAGCTGCTCGCCTGTCTGCGCTACAGCGTAACTTCGGCCTTCCCGCTCAACGCCTCATATGCGACGTACCCACCAGGTGGAACTCCACCTTGCATATGCTGGACAGACTGTGCGAGCAGCAGCAGGCCATAGTGGAGTTTCAGCTGCAGCACGCACGGGTCAGTCGCACTGCGGATCAGAAACACTTCACCACCAATGACTGGGCCTCCATGCGAGACCTGTGTGCCCTGTTGCGCTGTTTCGAGTACTCCACCAACATGGCCAGTGGCGATGACGCCGTTATCAGCGTTACAATACCACTTCTATGTCTCCTTGAGAAAACACTTAGGGCGATGATGGAAGAGGAGGTGGCCCAGGAGGAAGAGGAGGAAGAGGGGTCATTTTTAGCACTTTCAGGCCAGTCTCTTCGAAGTGACTCAGAGGGAGGTTTTTTTCAACACCAGAGGCCAGGTACAAATGTGGCCAGACAGGGCCCACTACTGGAGGACGAGGAGGACGAGGATGAGGAGGAGGTGGAGGAGGATGAGGATGAAGCATGTTCACAGCGGGGTGGCACCCAAAGCAGCTCGGGCCCATCACTGGTGCGTGGCTGGGGGGAAACACAGGACGATGACGATACGCCTCCCACAGAGGACAGCTTGTCCTTACCTCTGGGCAGCCTGGCACACATGAGCGACTACATGCTGCAGTGCCTGCGCAACGACAGCAGAGTTGCCCACATTTTAACGTGTGCGGACTACTGGGTTGCCACCCTGCTGGATCCCCGGTACAAAGACAATGTGCCCACCTTACTTCCTACACTGGAGCGTGATAGGAAGATGCGCGAGTACAAGCGCACGTTGGTAGACGCGCTACTGAGAGCATTCCCAAATGTCACAGGGGAACCAGTGGAAGCCCAAGGCGAAGGCAGAGGAGGAGCAAGAGGTCGCCAACGCAGCTGTGTCACGGCCAGCTCCTCTGAGGGCAGGGTTAGCATGGCAGAGATGTGGAAAAGTTTTGTCACCACGCCACAGCTAACTGCACCACCACCTGATACGGAACGTGTTAGCAGGAGGCAACATTTCACTAACATGGTGGAACAGAACCTGTGCACACCCCTCCACGTACTGACTGATGGTTCGGCCCCATTCAACTTCTGGGTCTCCAAATTGTCCACGTGGCCAGAGCTAGCCTTTTATGCCTTGGAGGTGCTGGCCTGCCCGGCGGCCAGCGTTTTGTCTGAACGTGTATTCAGCACGGCAGGGGGCGTCATTACAGACAAACGCAGCCGCCTGTCTACAGCCAATGTGGACAGGCTGACGTTCATAAAAATGAACCAGGCATGGATCCCACAGGACCTGTCCATCCCTTGTGCAGATTAGATATTAACTACCTCCCCTTAACAATATATTATTCTACTCCAGGGCACTTCCTCATTCAATACTATTTTTATTTTCATTTTACCATTATATTGCGGGGCAACCCAAAGTTGAATGAACCTCTCCTCTGTCTGGGTGCCGGGGCCTAAATGTGTGACAGTGGCCTGTTCCAGTGGTGGGTGACGTGAAGCCTGATTCTCTGCTATGACATGAAGACAGATTCTGCGCTGACATAAGGCCAGATTCTCTGTTACGGGACCTCTCTCCTCTGCCTGGGTGCCTGGGCCTAAATGTGTGACAGTGGCCTGTTCCAGTGGTGGGTGATGTGAAGCCTGATTCTCTGCTATGACATGAAGACAGATTCTGCGCTGACATAAGGCCAGATTCTCTGTTACGGGACCGCTCTCCTCTGTCTGGGTGCCGGGGCCTAAATGTGTGACAGTGTCCTGTTCCAGTGGTGGGTGACGTGAAGCCTGATTCTCTGCTATGACATGAAGACAGATTCTGCGCTGACATAAGGCCAGATTCTCTGTTACGGGACCTCTCTCCTCTGCCTGGGTGCCTGGGCCTAAATGTGTGACAGTGGCCTGTTCCAGTGGTGGGTGACGTGAAGCCTGATTCTCTGCTATGACATGAATACAGATTCTGCGCTGACATAAGGCCAGATTCTCTGTTACTGGACCTCTCTCCTCTGCCTGGGTGCCTGGGCCTAAATGTGTGACAGTGGCCTGTTCCAGTGGTGGGTGATGTGAAGCCTGATTCTCTGCTATGACATGAAGACAGATTCTGCGCTGACATAAGGCCAGATTCTCTGTTACGGGACCGCTCTCCTCTGTCTGGGTGCCGGCGCCTAAATGTGTGACAGTGGCCTGTTCCAGTGGTGGGTGACGTGAAGCCTGATTCTCTGCTATGACATGAATACAGATTCTGCGCTGACATAAGGCCAGATTCTCTGTTACGGGACCTCTCTCCTCTGCCTGGGTGCCTGGGCCTAAATGTGTGACAGTGGCCTGTTCCAGTGGTGGGTGACGTGAAGCCTGATTCTCTGCTATGACCTGAAGACAGATTCTGCGTTGACATAAGGCCAGATTCTCTGTTACGGGACCTCTCTCCTCTGCCTGGGTGCCTGGGCCTAAATGTGTGACAGTGTCCTGTTCCAGTGGTGGGTGACGTGAAGCCTGATTCTCTGCTATGACATGAAGACAGATTCTGCGCTGACATAAGGCCAGATTCTCTGTTACAGGACCTCTCTCCTCTGCCTGGGTGCCTGGGCCTAAATGTGTGACAGTGGCCTGTTCCAGTGGTGGGTGACGTGAAGCCTGATTCTCTGCTATGACATGAAGACAGATTCTGCGCTGACATAAGGCCAGATTCTCTGTTACGGGACCTCTCTCCTCTGCCTGGGTGCCTGGGCCTAAATGTGTGACAGTGGCCTGTTCCAGTGGTGGGTGATGTGAAGCCTGATTCTCTGCTATGACATGAAGACAGATTCTGCGCTGACATAAGGCCAGATTCTCTGTTACGGGACCGCTCTCCTCTGTCTGGGTGCCGGGGCCTAAATGTGTGACAGTGTCCTGTTCCAGTGGTGGGTGACGTGAAGCCTGATTCTCTGCTATGACATGAAGACAGATTCTGCGCTGACATAAGGCCAGATTCTCTGTTACGGGACCTCTCTCCTCTGCCTGGGTGCCTGGGCCTAAATGTGTGACAGTGGCCTGTTCCAGTGGTGGGTGACGTGAAGCCTGATTCTTTGCTATGACATGAATACAGATTCTGCGCTGACATAAGGCCAGATTCTCTGTTACGGGACCTTTCTCCTCTGCCTGGGTGCCTGGGCCTAAATGTGTGACAGTGGCCTGTTCCAGTGGTGGGTGACGTGAAGCCTGATTCTCTGCTATGACATGAAGACAGATTCTGCGCTGACATAAGGCCAGATTCTCTGTTACGGGACCGCTCTCCTCTGTCTGGGTGCCGGGGCCTAAATGTGTGACAGTGGCCTGTTCCAGTGGTGGGTGACGTGAAGCCTGATTCTCTGCTATGACATGAATACAGATTCTGCGCTGACATAAGGCCAGATTCTCTGTTACGGGACCTCTCTCCTCTGCCTGGGTGCCTGGGCCTAAATGTGTGACAGTGTCCTGTTCCAGTGGTGGGTGACGTGAAGCCTGATTCTCTGCTATGACATGAAGACAGATTCTGCGCTGACATAAGGCCAGATTCTCTGTTACGGGACCTCTCTCCTCTGCCTGGGTGCCTGGGCCTAAATGTGTGACAGTGGCCTGTTCCAGTGGTGGGTGACGTGAAGCCTGATTCTCTGCTATGACATGAAGACAGATTCTGCGCTGACATAAGGCCAGATTCTCTGTTACGGGACCTCTCTCCTCTGTCTGGGTGCCGGGGCCTAAATGTGTGACAGTGGCCTGTTCCAGTGGTGGGTGACGTGAAGCCTGATTCTCTGCTATGACATGAAGACAGATTCTGCGCTGACATAAGGCCAGATTCTCTGTTACGGGACCGTAATTTTAATTCATTTCCCTATCCACATTTGTTTGCAGGGGATTTACCTACATGTTTACCTACATGTTGCTGCCTTTTGCAGCCCTCTAGCTCTTTCCTGGGCTGTTTTACAGCCTTTTTAGTGCCCAAAAGTTCGGGTCCTTATTGACTTCAATGGGGTTCGGGACGAAGTTCGGGTCGAGTTCGGATCCCGAACCCGAACATTTCCGGGAAGTTCGGCCGAACTTCTCGAACCCGAACATCCAGGTGTTCGCTCAACTCTATACAAGAGCAATACATGCTCCAGGGTAGGCAGAGTTGTGTTAATCAACCCAAAAATATAGGTTAGGCAAAGATCTCGACATCCTGCTGGAGCTACAGTATGCACCCAGTGCTTCACAACATTTTGGAGCACAATACTCCACAATATACTGTAGTCCATCATGTACGGTAGGTGAGGCAGAGATCCCGACACCTATGCTAGAGCTGAGAAGTTACCCTGAAGACAGCGCTTTTAAATACTACATTCAAGGGTCAATTTAAAAAAAAAAACGGCCAGCATCTCTGCTTCATAACAAATGAGGACTGCAATTTTCTTTTCTGGCTGGTCTTTTTATACTAGGAGCTGTGTTTTCATTGGTTCAACAAGTCACATGCCCTCTGTTCCTCTGAACTTTTATCTTATTGGCTCTCATGACCGTGGGATCTTTTCCTTGATTGTCTGTATTCTGTGAATGAAACCTATTTTTTATTTATGTGAATGGGCAGGGGAGGGCATGTGACTTGTGGAACCAATGAAAACACACCTCCTGGTATTAAAGGACCAGCCAGAAAAGAAAATGGCAGTCCTGATTTGTTATGAAGCAGAGATGCTGCCCTTTTCTTAATTTTTATTTTATTTTATTGACCCTTGACTGAAGTATTTAAAAGCGCTGTGTTCAGGGTAACTTCTCAGCTCCAGCATGGATGTCAGGATCTCTGCCTCACCTACAGTACAGTACATAATGGACTACATTGTGAGGTATTGTGCTCCACAATGTTGTGAACTGCTGGGTTCATAGCTCCAGCAGGATGTCGAGATCTTTGCCTAACCTACATTTTTGGGTTGATTGACACAACTCTCCCTGCATGTACTCTGGAGCATGTACTGTAGCTGTAGCGTATGTATGTTTGCTTCTATGGTTAAAATGAATAAATAAATAAATAAGTGGATGTCTGCAAAACACATACAGCACACACACACATACAGTTGCAATAAAATGTATGCAAACCCTTTAGAATTATATGGATTTCTGCACAAATTGGTCATAAAATGTGATCTGATCTTCATCTAAGTCCCAGCAATAGACAGTAACAGTCTGCTTAAACTATTAACACACAAAGAATTAAATGTTACCATGTTTTTATTGAACACACTATGTTAACATTTACAGTGCAGGTGGAAAAAGTATGTGAACCCTTGGATTTAATAACTGGTTGAACCTTCTTTGGCAGCAATAACCTCAACCAAACGTTTCCTGTAGTTGCAGATAAGACGTACACAACGGTCAGGAGTAATTCTTAACTATTCCTCTTTACAGAACTGTTTCAGTTCAGCAATATTCTTGGGATGTCTGGTGTGAATCGCTTTCTTGAGGTCATGCCACAGCATCTCAATCCGGTTGAGGTCAGGACTCTGACTGGGCTGACTGGGCCAGAAGGCGTATTTTCTTCTGTTTAACCTATTCTGTTGTTGATTTACTTCTATGCTTTGAGTCGTTGTCCTGTTGCAACACCCATGTTCTGTTGAGCTTCAGCTGGTGGACAGATGGCCTTAAGCTCTCCTGCAAAATGTCTTGATAAACTTGGGAATTCATTTTTCCTTCGATGATAGCAATCCGTCCAGGCCCTGACGCAGCAAAGCATCCCCAAAGCATACTTGGTGTTCTGCGCCTCTTTTTCTCCACACATAGTGTTGTGTGTTTCTTCCAAACAACTCAACTTTGGTTTCATCTGTCCACAGAATATTTTGCCAGTACTGCTGTGGAACTCTTGTGCTGCTATGGTGCTCTTGTGCAAACTGTAAACGTGCAGCAATGTTTTTTTGAGCAGCAGTGGCTTCCTCTGTGGTATCCTCCATGAAATCCATTCTTGTTTAGTGTTTTACGTATCGTAGATTCACTAACATGGATGTTAGCATATGCCAGAGACTTTTGTATGTCTTTAGCTGACACTCTAGGATTCTTCTTCACCTCAATGAGCAGTCTGCGCTCTGCTCTAGCAGTCATATTTACAGGACGGCTACTCCTAGGGAGAGTAGCAGCAGTGCTGAACCTTCTCCATTTATAGACAATTTGTCTTACCGTGGACTGATGAACAGCAAGGCTTTTGTGATACTTTTATAATCCTTTCCAGCTTTATGTAAGTCAACAATTCTTAATCATAGGTCTTCTGAGAGCTCTTTTGTGTGAGGCATCATTCACATCAGGCAATGCTTCTTGTGAAAAGCAAACCCAGAACTGGTGTGTTTTTTATAGGGCAGGGCAGCTGTAACCAACACCTCCAATCTCATCTCATTGATTGGACTCGAGTTGGCTGACACCTCATTCCAATTAGCTCGTGGAGATGTCATTAGTCTAGGGGTTCACATACTTTTTTGACCTGTACTGTGAATGTTTACATGGTGTGTTCAATAAAAACATGGTAACATTTAATTCTTTGTGTGTTATTAGTTTAAGCAGACTGTGATTGTCTATTGTTGTGACTTAGATGAAGATCAGATCACATTTTATGACCAATTTGTGCAGAAATCCATATAATTCCAAAGGGTTCAAATACTTTTTCTTGCAACTGTACATATACACTCACCTAAAGAATTATTAGGAACCCCATACTAATACGGTGTTGGACCCCCTTTTGCCTTCAGAACTGACTTAATTCTACGTGGCATTGATTCAACAAGGTGCTGATAGCATTCTTTAGAAATGTTGGCCCATATTGATAGGATAGCATCTTGAAGTTGATGGAGATTTGAGGGATGCACATCCAGGGCACGAAGCTCTCGTTCCACCACATCCCAAAGATGCTCTATTGGGTTGAGATCTGGTGACTGGGGGGGCCATTTTAGTACAGTGAACTTATTGTCATGTTCAAGAAACCAATTTGAAATGATTCGAGCTTTGTGACATGGTGCATTATCCTGCTGGAACTAGCCATCAGAGGATGGGTACATGGTGGTCATGAAGGGATGGACATGGTCAGAAACAATGCTCAGGTAGCCCGTGGCATTTAAACGATGCCCAATTGGCACTAAGGGGCCTAAAGTGTGCCCAGAAAACATCCCCCACACCATTACACCACCACCACCAGCCTGCACAATGGTAACAAGGCATGATGGATACATGTTCTCATTCTGTTTACGCCAAATTCAGACTCTACCATTTGAATGTCTCAACAGAAATCGAGACTCATCAGACCAGGCAACATTTTTCCAGTCTTCAACAGTCCAATTTTGGTGAGCTCGTGCAAATTGTAGCCTCTTTTTCCTATTTGTAGTGGAGATGAGTTGTACCCGGTGGGGTCTTCTGCTGTTGTAGCCCATCCGCCTCAAGGTTGTGCGTGTTGTGGCTTCACAAATGCTTTGCTGCATACCTCGGTTGTAACGAGTGGTTATTTCAGTCAACGTTGCTCTTCTATCAGCTTGAATCAGTCGGCCCATTCTCCTCTGACCTCTAGCATCCACAAGGCATTTTTGCCCACAGGACTGCCGCATACTGGATGTTTTTCCCTTTTCACACCATTCTTTGTAAACCCTAGAAATGGTTGTGCGTGAAAATCCCAGTAACTGAGCAGATTGTGAAATACTCAGACCGGCCCGTCTGGCACCAACAACCATGCCACGCTGAAAATTGCTTAAATCACCTTTCTTTCCCATTCTGACATTCAGTTTGGAGTTCAGGAGATTGTCTTGACCAGGACCACATCCCTAAATGCATTAAAGCAACTGCCATGTGATTGGTTGACTAGATAATTGCATCAATGAGAAATAGAACAGGTGTTCCTAATAATTCTTTAGGTGAGTGTGTATATATATATATATATATATATATATATTGGAGGGCACTATACTATCTGGTGTTGCACAGAGTATACAGATGCATTTATTTGTAAAAAAAATATATATATTCCAAAAAAATATAATAAGGATATGGATAAAATGAGTGAAACACAAAAAAAAAAATATATAAAAAATGTATGAAATATTAAATATTAACTGCTAAAAAACCACATCTATAACATGTGGGCTAAATATTGACCCTATATGATGTAATTTGAAACCTCACAGCCAGTTGAGCACTGTGACGGTGCAATATCAACATACACACTCAATTGTATCCAAATACTGTAATATTCTAATGTCCTGATCATTATGTTTATTAGTGATCGGCAGTTCTACAAACACAGTGATGTGAGTGATACGCTTCTTTCATATATGATATCCTCAAAACTATTGCGCTAATGTTCATAAAGTTGCTCTATTTCAGTAACTGGCGGCATAGAAACAGAAATCGGCATTGCTGGATCCAGCATAAGCTGGACAGCACCAGCACCCAATATTAATCCTGCTGGGTTTCTGTCATCTTTCCAGCATTAATACTGCCATTCTTCCAGATAAAAAACTGCTGTATTGTACTGGCGTTTTGTGTTTTTTTGCCATAACCTGTTATAAAAAATAAAAAAAAACATTCAAAATAAAATAGAAGAATGATTAAAAGCTACCAAAGGAAAGTAAAATAAGCTTGTCTGAAACTAAATCCAATGGAAAAAGAAGTAATATTTCTTTTTCAAAAACACTGAATTTAACACATTTCTTTTTTTTAATGTTTTTTATTATAAAAAATAAATAACCCCCCCCCCTATAAACCCGGAAAGAGCTAAAGCTATTCTTCAGTATACAGTACTCCTGCCATTTCTGTCCACATGTGTGTGTATGTGGGGGAAGAAAACAATAGGCTTGGTATTTAGCTCATTAACAACCCAATACACCTACAACCCTTTCAGCAACAGAAACCTGTTACCTACATAAAGATCAGCAGGAACATGAAAAGTGGGCAGAAAGTCAATAATGGGAGTGCACAGTGAGCCGTAATATAGGACAGTAAAGGCTCCATGTGCTGAGTGTGCCATGTTCAAGATCACACTGGCATGACAGCACAGTATCACTGCCTCGCTAGTCAGCTTTGCCATGGAGGACTTATATGTAGTCCATCATTAACTGTATAATCATTCCATTAGGTCTTATGTTTATATTTATTTAATAATTAATAATGGTACTTAGTGGTAGAGAGGTGTGTGATGTCATTCGGGTCACTACGGGATGTGCACTACCATCCCTGTCACAGGAGGATGCATGCTGTTTCCCTGGTGGAGCTAAAGCCGCTTTGGAGTACTGTGTCCACGGTAACTTCTCAGCTCCAGCATGGGTGTCCAATAGTACTTAGTGGTAGAGAGGTGTGTGATGTCATTCGGGTCACTACGGGATGTGCGCTGCTGCTCTGGTTATAGAGGGATGCGCTCTACCATCCCTGTCACAGGAGGATGCGTGCTGCTGCACTGGTGGAGCTAAAGTCTCTGTGGAGTGCTGTGTCCAGGGTAACTTCTCAGCTCCAGAATGGATGTCGGAATGTGAATGGGATTTCTGGATTTCAGTCCGGGGAAATGTTATATTATCTTGTACAGCTGAATGGGTCAGAAAAGCTACATACTGATGACAAAGTCCATCTGAATAACACTTAAACTGCAATTTAATTTTCTCTAAACACATTTGCTATATTGAAGCTTTCCTTTACCGAATGGCTTTTCCCACATGCCTGGACAAGGCACACGCAGAATTGATGCATTAACAGTCTTCAGAGCTATACTGTATTACTCACTCTACTAATATTGAACACTCCAGGATCTACCAAAGTGCAATGAACCCATAAAGTCACAGAGGGAAAGCAAAATAAAATGCCACATAAAAATGAGGTCAGGAGGAAAGAAAAGCAAAAAACACATTCTAATACTATATATACTATATATACTATACTATACTATATAGAAATATACAGTATGTATGTGGTATGTATATTGGCACCGTAGATGTAGAGCAGGAGAGGAATTATTTAATTTGTTCCCCAAGTTGAAAATCCATACCAACATCTGGTGTCATTACTTTTCCACTAAGGCCTCATGCACACGACCGTATTTTTTTGCGGTCCGCAAAACGGGGTTCCGTTTTCCCGTGATCCGTGACCGTTTTTTCGTCCGTGGGTCTTCCTTGATTTTTGGAGGATCCACGGACATGAAAAAAAAGTCGTTTTGGTGTCCGCCTGGCCGTGCGGAGCCAAACGGATCCGTCCTGAATTACAATGCAAGTCAATAGGGACGGATCCGTTTGACGTTGACACAATATGGTGCCATTTCAAACGGATCCGTCCCCATTGACTTTCAATGTAAAGTCTGGAGTCCCTTTTATACCATCAGATCGGAGTTTTCTCCAATCCGATGGTATATTTTAACTTGAAGCGTCCCCATCACCATGGGAACGCCTCTATGTTAGAATATACTGTCGGATATGAGTGAGATCGTGAAACCTCATTTCCGACAGTATATTCTAACACAGAGGCGTTCCCATGGTGATGGGGACGCTTCTAGTTAGAATATACTACAAACTGTGTACATGACTGCCCCCTGCTGCCTAGCAGCATCCGATCTCTTACAGGGGGCCGTGATCAGCACAATTAACCCCTTAGGTGCCGCACCTGAAGGGGTTAATTGTACTATCATATCCCCCTGTAAGAGATCAGGGCTGCCAGGCAGCAGGGGGCAGACCCCCCCCTCCCCAGTTTGAATATCATTGGTGGCCAGTGCGGCCCCCCCCCTCCTCCCTCTATTGTAATAATTTGTTGGTGGCACAGTGTGCCCCCCCCCCTTCCTCCCTCTATTGTAATAAATCGTTGGTGGCACAGTGTGCGCCCCCCCCCTTCCTCCCTCTATTGTAATAAATCGTTGGTGGCACAGTGTGCGCCCCCCCCCCTTCCTCCCTCTATTGTAATAATTCGTTGGTGGCACAGTGTGCGCCCCCCATTGGCCCCCCATCCCTCTATAGCATTAACAACATTGGTGGCCAGTGTGCGGCCTCCCATCTTCCCCCCCCCCCCCCCCCGATCATTGGTGGCAGCGGGTTACTAGCAATAGTACAATAGTAAAAGATTCATACTTTACCTGGGAGCTGCGAGGTTCGTGTCCGGCCGGGAGCTCCTCCTACTAGTAAGTGACAGTTCATTTAGCAATGCGCCGCACAGACCTGTCACTTACCAGTAGGTGGAGCTCCCGGCCGGACACGAACATCGCAGCAGCAGCCTGGAGCAGGTAAGTATGAATCTTCTACTATTGTACTATTGCTAAGTAACCATGGCAACCAGGACTGTAGTAGCGTCCCGGTTGCCATGGTTACCGATCGGAGCCCCAGCGATTAAACTGGGACTCCGATCGGAACTCCGCTGCCACCAATGATGGGGGGGGGGAGAGATGGGAGGCCGCACACTGGCCACCAATGTTGTTAATGCTATAGAGGGAGGGGGGGCCGATGGGGGGCGCACACTGTGCCACCAACGAATTATTACAATAGCGGGAGGGAGGGGGGGGGGGCGCACACTGTGCCACCAACAAATTATTACAATAGAGGGAGGGTGGGGGGCCGCACTGGCCACCAATGATATTCAAACTGGGGAGGGGGGGGGGAGGGTCTGCCCCCTGCTGCCTGGCAGCCCTGATCTCTTACAGGGGGCCGTGATCAGCACAATTAACCCCTTCAGGTGCGGCACCTGAAGGGGTTAATTGTGCTGATCACGGCCCCCTGTAAGAGATCGGGTGCTGCCAGGCAGCAGGGGGCAGTCTTGTACACAGTTTGTAGTGTATTCTAACTAGAAGCGTCCCCATCACCATGGGAACGCTTCTGTGTTAGAATATACTGTCGGTTCTGAGTTTTCACCAAGTGAAAACTCAGCTTTGAAAAAGCTTTTATGCAGACGGATCTTCGGATCCGTCTGTATAAAAACTAACCTACGGCCACGGATCACGGACACGGATGCCAATCTTGTGTGCATCCGTGTTCTTTCACGGACCCATTGACTTAAATGGGTCCGTGAACCATTGGCCGTGAAAAAAATAGGACAGGTCATATTTTTTTCACGGCCAGGAAACACGGCTCACGGATGCGGCTGCCAAACGGTGCATTTTCCGTTTTTTCCACGGACCCATTGAAAGTCAATGGGTCCGCGAAAAAAAACGGAAAACGGCACAACGGCCACGGATGCACACAACGGTCGTGTGCATGAGGCCTTATTTGAAGGAGGCTCTGATATACATGTATTGCACTGCGCTAGCAAAGAAGGGTCTGGAAAAAAAAATGCATGGCTGGTGGTGGGGGTAGTAGTTGAGAAAGTGGGAACATCTAAAGTAATACCATTACATACAAGACGTTCTGGCTGAATGGAGTGATTATACAGCTGCAGGCTACAGAAAATGGACTACTACACAGAAACCTATGAGGTTTTAATGTAAATATCACAAAAAGATATGCAGCATGACAGAACAATAACCGGGAAATAGGCCAAGCAGAATGTCCTTGTATATATAATACATTATGCTTTCAAGCCCATGTCACACTTACTTATTGGCTCTTTAAATTCATGCTATCAAGTTTTATACATTTTCTGGATTAAAAGGAGATTTTAAAGATAAGAATATCATAAATTGTGGCTGGCATTGTGCAGCTACACTGAATGCACCAATTGCACCATCCTTCATACTTCAGAGGCTGCTTCAGAAAAGTCTCCATCCTGGAAACAAATATGATTACACACAGTAGAAGTACTGTATCATCCAAAATATTTAGAAGGGGGCAATTCACTTGAGAATAACAAATATGCCTAATGAAAACCTGCGAATGTTCTTTCTACACAATATGAATAATTCTTGCAGACAGAAATGTGATATTCTATGCAGTATGTAACAGATGAATCTCTACCCGTCTTGTCTGTGTTTATTGCCTTTATATGGTATTACCCTGGCTCTCACAAAGGCTACCCCTCCCCCCGCACGGGAACGAGAGCCGTAAATTCCACTCTGATGACGGAAGCGGGCAGAATGGGCAATCGAGTCCAAGGCAATATCCACATACACATTCAATTGTATCCAGATACTGTAATATTTTTATGTCCTGATCATTATATTTATTACTGATCGGCGGCTCTACAAACACAGTGATGTGAGTGATCCGCTTCTTTCATCTATTGGACTCACAACTATTGCGCTAATGTTCAGAAAGTTGCTCTATTTCAGTAACTGGCGGCATAGAAACAGAAACTGGCATTGCTGGATCCAGCATAGGGTTCTGTCAGCAATGGATCCCGCTAGGGTTCTGTCAGCTTTCCAGCATGAATACTGCAATTCTATTGGTGTTTTGTCTTTTTTTGGCAGAACCTGTTGTTTAAAAAAACAAACAAAAAACATACAAAATAAAATAGAAAGATGAGTAAAAGTAACCAAAGGAAAGTAAAATAGGATTGCCTGAAACTAAATCCAATGAAAAAAAAAAGTTATATGTGTTTAATTCTGTGTACTATATAAAAAGTGTAAAAAACACAGAATTAGGCCTCATGCACTCGGCGGATCCGCAAAAAACGGAAGCCGTCTGAGTTGCCATTTTGCGGAACGGAATGGGTGTCGGCAATATAAATGCGCAAAGCGCGGACAAGAATAGGACATGTTTTTTTTTGCGTGGCCATGGAACGGAGCCACGAATGCGGACAGCACACAGAGTGCTGTCCGCATCTTTTGCAGCCCCATTGAAGTGAATGGGTCTGCATCCGAGCCACCAAAACGGCGACTCGGATGCGGACCCAAACAACGGTCGTGTGCATGAGGCCTTAAACACACATATTTCTTTTTTTTCTTTGGATTTAGTGTATGACCTTCTTACTTTACTTTCCTTTGGTTACTTTTGATCATGTTTCTATTTTATTTTGTATGTTTTTTATTATAAAAAATTTTTTAAACTTTTTTCCCCTATAAACCCTGAAAGAGCTAAAGATATTTTTCAGTATACAGTACTCCTGCCATTTCTGTCCATATGTCCTCTACCATGTGTGTGTATGTGGGGGAAGGGAAGCAGAAAACAATAGGCTTGTTAATTAGACCATTAACAACCCAATACACCTAAAACCCTTTCATCAATAGCAACATGTTACCTACATAAAGATCAGCAGGAACATGAGAATGGGGGAGCACAGTAGTGGCCCTTTGCGCTGAGTGTGCCATTTTCAAGATCACACTGGCATGACAGCACAGTATCCCTGCCACGCTAGTCTGCTTTACCATCGAGGACTCTAAAATTTAGGACTCTACATTTTTTATATGTAGTCCATCATTAGCCGTATAATCACTCCATTAGGAGTAGTAAGAGGGTATATGTTTCGTCAAACTAAAAGTGACAGGTACCACGCCCCCTTTTATACAGATAACCCCGCCCCTTTTATATTGATATTGTTTAATATAAAATTTATAGTGTTTGATATAAAGTTTATATCGCTTGATATTAATTTTATATCGCTTGATATTGCTTGATATTAATTTTATATCGCTTGATATTGCTTGATATAAAGTTTATATCGCTTGATATTAATTTTATATCGCTTGATATTGCTTGATATATAGAGTATTCGTCCATTAAGGGCTTACCACTTCGGCCAGCTTCTTACTACAGAGGGCAACTGTCACGGGGTTCCGAAGGTGCACTTGGTCCCCCATTGCCTGCAGAACTGTTGCTTAGCTTTTGGAATGAGGTTCTGTGTTTGACCTCATTCCCAGGGCGGCTTTACTAGCTGGGTGGCTCCTTGCTCCTAAGTCTGCCTTGAGCGCCGAGCTGATCACTCGGTGCTCGACTGGTTGGTCTGTCGGTCATGTGACGCTGGCCACGTCACATGACCCTCACTCCCCACTATAAATACAGGCAGCCTGCTGGCTACAGGTTGCCTGTTAATTTCTAGGTTCCTGGTATTTGTTGGACTGCTGAATACTTACCTGATCCTGTTCCTTGACCATCCTTTTGCCTGATCCTCCTTTACTGCGCATCTGTCATGGTATTGTGACCTCGGCTCCCACCTGACTACTCTCTTAGGACTCCTCTTGTACTTCTCTGCTCTCCTGGTATTTATGACCCCGGCTTCTCCTGACAATTCTCTGCTTGCTCCATTTGTACTTTGCAGCTTTCCTGGTATTGACTCGGTCCGTTCACGTCCTGTTGTTTGTCTGTCTGTCATCCCTGCACTTACTCCAAGTTAGGGATTGCCGTCCAGTTGTCCCCTGTCATTAGGACTCGCGAGGCAAGTAGGCAGGGCCAGGGGTAAGGGTGGAGCGCAGTGGTCACTTCCCTTCCCCCTGTGTGTGTGTGTACGCGACCGTTACAGATTAACAGGCCCAATAACCACTGTATTATGAATCCTCTGGTGACCCTGACTGACTATGTCTCTAATCTGACGCAGATGGTGCAGGAGTTAGGGGAAAGACTCAGCTCTTTTGAGTTAGGGCAAGGCTCTTCCACTCCTCAGGCCTCCAGTCCGCATTTTAAGCCCCAGATTAAGCTCCCAGAAACCTTTTCTGGAGACCGGAAGAAGTTTCTCTCTTTTAAGGAGAGTTGTAAACTTTACTTCCGTTTGCGCCCCGTGTCCTCTGGCCCCGAGAGTCAACGCGTGGGCATTATCATTTCCCGATTACAGGGTGATCCCCAGGACTGGGCGTTCTCTTTACCTGCTGGCGCCAGTTGTTTATATTCTGTGGAGGGGTTCTTTCAGGCCCTAGGTACCCTCTATGATGAACCAGACAGGGCTCTAGTAGCCGAGACGGCTCTAAAGGCACTGGTTCAGGGCAATTTACCAGCGGAGGATTATTGCACCCAATTCAGAAGGTGGTGTGTCCCCTCAGGATGGAACGAACCAGCCCTGAAGAGTCAGTTCAGGTCAGGTCTGTCTGATAAATTAAAGGATCTTCTGGTCAGTTATCAACTTCCAGAGACCTTAGAGGAGATGATGACCCTTGTTGTCCGACTTGACCGACGGGTTAGAGAGAGACGACAGGAACAACAGTTCTCTTCCCAGATGGTGGTCCAGCCAGAGGCCTATCCCAGAGACAATGCTGAGGTCTCCACCGAGGAACCCATGCAGGTTGGCATGACCCGAGGGAATCTTCGCCGCAGACGTGGAGAATGCTTTTACTGTGGAGATTCTGACCATTGGATCAACCAGTGTCCTAAGAAGGTTCTCTCTGTCAAGTCTCCTAAGGCAAGGCAACCTAAAGACCAGGTACACCCTGAATTTTCTAAATGTAAGCTTTCGGTACCCATTACGATTTCTCTGGGAGTAGATAAATGGGCGGGTAAGGCCTTTATTGATTCTGGCTCAGCGGCTAGCTTTATTGACTCTGAGTATGCTGTTAGATTGGGTATTCCTATGTTTGCCTTACCAACTCCTATCCATGTCATGGCTATTGATGCTACTCCTCTTATTGGTAGTACGGTGAGCTTATGTACCTCCGAGATTTCTCTAACCGTGGGTGTGTGCCACTCAGAGAGATGTTCGCTTCTATTCCTGGAGAACCTACCTGCTGAGGTGGTACTAGGGTTGCCTTGGCTCCGACTACATAACCCCACTATAGATTGGTCCAATGGGGAGTTGGTGAGATGGGGGCCTAAGTGTGACTCGTGCCTGTCCGTAATACAGGCTGGGGTCTCAGTAAAGTCTGATACTTTACCCTCTGTTGTTAGAGAATATTCTGATGTATTCTCATCACCAACCCCAGAGGTTCTACCCCCCCATAGACCTTATGATTGTACCATAGAGCTAGTAGAGGGGGCCAAGTTTCCTAAAGGACGAATTTATAATCTTTCTATGCCCGAACGCAAGGCCATGGAAGATTATATTAAGGAGAGCCTTGGTAAAGGGCATATTAGACCTTCTGTCTCTCCTATGGGGGCGGGGTTTTTCTTCGTTAAGAAAAAAGATGGTGGTCTTAGGCCATGTATCGATTACCGGAGATTAAATAAAATCACTGTCCAGAATAGATACTCCCTCCCATTGATTCCGGATTTATTTAACCAGGTCCTGGGGGCAACCTGGTTTTCCAAAATTGACCTGAAAGGGGCATACAATCTAATCCGAATCAAGGAGGGAGACGAATGGAAGACGGCGTTCAATACTCCGGTAGGACACTTTGAATATCAGGTGATGCCTTTTGGACTCAGCAATGCCCCAGCTGTGTTCCAAAACTTCATGAATGACATTCTTAGGGAATTCTTAGGTAAATTTGTTATTGTCTATCTTGACGACATTTTGATATTCTCTCCTGACTTCGAATCCCATGTGTCTTATGTTAGACAAGTATTAGAGGTGTTGAGGGAGAATCAGCTATCCGCTAAACAAGAGAAATGTGTCTTTGGTGTGCAGGAGATTCTGTTTCTAGGGCATGTTCTGACTCCTCACGCCTTCAAGATGGATCCTGGTAAGGTACTAGAAATTAAGGAATGGGTAAGACCTTCATCCTTAAAGGCCTTACAACGGTTCTTAAGTTTCGCCAATTACTATCGTAAATTTATTATGAATTTTTCCGTAATTGCTAAACCGTTGACCGACCTTACTAAGAAAGGGGCGGATTTGGAGAATTGGTCTACTGAGGCCATTTCTTCATTTGAAAAATTAAAAAAGGCATTAAGTAGCGCTTCCATTCTGATCCAGCCTGATCAGGAGAAACCTTTTATTGTGGAGGTGGATGCGTCCGAGGACGGCGCAGGAGCAGTCCTTTCACAAGGTCCTGCCAGCCTCACTAATCTGAGACCATGTGCCTTCTTCTCCAGGAAATTCTCTCCCACGGAGAGAAACTACGACATAGGGAATAGGGAGCTGCTGGCCATTAAATGGGCATTTGAGGAGTGGAGGCATTTTCTGGAGGGGGCAAGGCATTGTGTAACTGTTGTCACTGACCATAAAAACCTTATGTTTCTCGAGTCTGCTAAGAGGTTGAATCCCCGTCAAGCCAGATGGGCTCTGTTTTTTACTCGTTTAGATTTTTCCATCTCGTTCAGGCCGGGAAGTAAAAATGTGAAGGCGGACGCATTATCTCGGAGCTTCCAGGCTTTTCAACCTACTGAGGTACCACCTGAATCCATCCTACCAGCAAAAATCTTCTTAGCAGCTCTTACCCAGGATATCTCGGCTCGCATTAGGTCGGAACAACATCTGCCACCGGTATCCACCCCAACAGATAAGTTGTTTGTTCCCGTACAATTTTGTCTCCAGCTGTTGGGTGAGTGTCATGATTCTGCCTTTTGTGGACATCCGGGTGTTGAGGGCACTAAGGATCTGGTTTCTAGATCTTATTGGTGGCACACTCTAACTAGGGATGTCAAGTCCTATGCGTCAGCCTGTGAGGTTTGTGCCAGGTCCAAGACACCTAGGACTCGCCCTGCTGGTAACCTACGACCCCTACCCATTCCCAGTAGACCCTGGTCCCATATCTCGATGGACTTTATAACTGACCTACCGCTGGCGGAGGGTAAGACTGTAGTGTGGGTAGTGGTGGATAGGTTTAGCAAGATGGTCCATTTCATTCCCTTGTCTAAACTCCCGAATGCCAAAACCCTGGCGTCTATTTTTGTGAAAGAAATTGTTCGATTGCATGGTATCCCGGAAAATATTGTTTCGGACAGGGGTGTGCAGTTTGTGTCCAAATTCTGGAGAGCCTTCTGTCAAAGATGTAAAATTTCGTTGTCTTTTTCTTCCGCCTACCATCCTGAGAGTAATGGGCAGACTGAACGCCTTAATCAGTCTGTGGAACAAATCCTGAGGTTGTATGTTGCTGATGACCAGCAATTATGGGTCAAATTCCTTCCATTGGCTGAATTTGCTCTGAATAACCGTGTCAATTCTTCTGCTGGGGTCTCCCCTTTCTTTTGTAACCATGGTTTTCATCCCCGTTTTCATTCTGGGTCGTCCGTCTCCTCCTCTAACCCTGAAGCTGATAAACTCTCCTCCGAACTGTGCACAGTTTGGGCCCGGGTTCAATCGAACCTAGAAAAGGCTCAATGTTCTCAAAAACTCAAGGCCGATAGGAGACGTTCAAGGGGGGTAAACTTTCAGGTTGGGGATAAAGTATGGTTGTCCTCCAAGAATCTATCTCTCAAGGTAACTTCTAAAAAATTTGCTCCTCGTTTTATTGGACCATATAAGATCACGGAAGTGATTAACCCGGTATCTTTTAGGTTGGAGCTGCCTGAGTCATTCCACATTCATAATGTGTTCCATAAATCTCTGCTTAAAAAATATTTTGAACCGGTAGTACCATCAAAAGCCTCGCCTCCACCAGTTCTTGTTAATGATGCTGTCGAGTATGTGGTGTCTAAAATAGTGGATGTCAGGAAGGTGCGTAATTCCTTGCAGTACCTGATTCACTGGAAGGGGTATGGACCTGAAGAGAGATCTTGGGTACCTGCCAGGGAGGTTCATGCTCCTAGACTTGTTCGTAAATTTCATTTAGAACACCCTGAAAAGCCATCGCCTGAAGTCTTGGGTCCGGTGGCCCCTCGTAAAAGGGGTGGTACTGTCACGGGGTTCCGAAGGTGCACTCGGTCCCCCATTGCCCGCAGAACTGTTGCTTAGCTTTTGGAATGAGGTTCTGTGTTTGACCTCATTCCCGGGGCGGCTTTACTAGCTGGGTGGCTCCTTGCTCCTAAGTCTGCCTTGAGCGCCGAGCTGATCACTCGGTGCTCGACTGGTTGGTCTGTCGGTCATGTGACGCTGGCCACGTCACATGACCCTCACTCCCCACTATAAATACAGGCAGCCTGCTGGCTACAGGTTGCCTGTTAATTTCTAGGTTCCTGGTATTTGTTGGACTGCTGAATACTTACCTGATCCTGTTCCTTGACCATCCTTTTGCCTGATCCTCCTGTACTGCGCATCCGTCCTGGTATTGTGACCTCGGCTCCCACCTGACTACTCTCTTAGGACTCCTCTTGTACTTCTCTGCTCTCCTGGTATTTATGACCCCGGCTTCTCCTGACAATTCTCTGCTTGCTCCATTTGTACTTTGCAGCTTTCCTGGTATTGACTCGGTCCGTTCACGTCCTGTTGTTTGTCTGTCTGTCATCCCTGCACTTACTCCAAGTTAGGGATTGCCGTCCAGTTGTCCCCTGTCATTAGGACTCGCGAGGCAAGTAGGCAGGGCCAGGGGTAAGGGTGGAGCGCAGTGGTCACTTCCCTTCCCCCTGTGTGTGTGTGTACGCGACTGTTACAGCAACATCCTCCAAGACATTCTTCTCAGATTACTGTTAGGGCTAAAACAGGATGTTGAGCTGACAGCTTACTACAGATGGTGAAATCTAATGGCCGGCAGTTACAAATTAAAAAATAAATTTGATGTTAAATTTATATTGATTCTTAATACATTTGTATTCGGCCATTAAGTGCTTATCATTATCACGTCTTCAAGATTCTTACTACAGATGGCAACATCCTCCTTATCTACCTAGCTATCCTTATATCTATCAATCTATCTATCTATCAATTATCTATCTATCTTTCTATCTATCTATAGTCTATCTTTCCATCTATCTGTTATCTATCTATCTATCCATTTATCTATCTATCTATCAATCCATTTTTATCCAGACAACTGTCTATCTATCTATCTATCTATCTATCTATTTATCCATCTATCCAGCTATCTATCCATTTATCTATCCAACTATCTATCTATCCAGCTATCTGTTATCTATCTATGTATCTATACATCCATATACCCCATCTATCTAAATTCTATCTATCCTTCTATCTATTATCTATCTATCAATTATCTATCTATCTATCTCTCTCTACCTATCTATAGTCTATCTAGCCATCTACCGGTTTTCTATCTATCTATCTATCTATCTATCTATCTATCAATTTATCTACAGCTCTATCCTTCTATCTATCAATTATCTATCTTTCTATCTATCTACCTATCTATAGTCTATCTTTCCATCTATCTGTTAGCTATCTATCTATCCCTTTATCTATATATCTATCTATGTTTCTATACATCCATATACCTCATCTATCTAAATTCTATCAATTTATCTATTTATCTATCTATATTTCTATCTACATATCTATGTATCAATTACCTATCTATCTATCTATCTATCTATCTATTCTGTCTATCTACAGACATGTCAGGACATGTCCTAATATAAAGTCTATACATATATCTATCCATCTATCTGTTATCTATCTAGGTATCTATACAGATGAGATCGCCGCGATGGGCTCTCTGGCCTCCGACCACAGCCTCACCATCAAGTCTGCGGACAAGGGTGGTGGGGTTGTGGTGATGGACACCAGAGAGTACATCCGGGAGATCCATGGCCAACTTGAGGACACACAGGTGTACAAACGGGTAACACAGGACCCCAAATTTAATTTGTTGAGGGAACTGCGTGATATTTTAAATCAGGCCCGTCAGGCTGACATCATTGATGACAAACTTTTTTGTTATTTATATCGAGATAAACCTATCACACCCATATTGTACACACTGCCTAAAGTCCATAAGGGGGTGATGCCCCCTCCCGGCCGTCCAATCGTGTCGGGCAGAGAGTCCCTTTTTTATAATGTGGCAATCTTCCTTGATAAGATGTTGCGCTGTTTTGCTATCTCCACCAAATCATTCATTAGAGATACAAGTGACTTTTTATCTAAGATCAACGATCTTGAGATCCCTGTGGGCGCAGTTCTTGTTTCATTCGACGTGTGTAGTCTATACACGTCGATCGACCATGAGCTGGGCCTACGGGCGGTTGAGACATGTCTTGCCAATTCTGAATATTCCGAATCTTGCCAGGCTTTTTTGCTTTCATTGCTCAGATTTGTTTTGACTAAAAACTACTTCTTGTTCCAGGACGACTTCTTTGTTCAGTTGCGTGGGACGGCGATGGGGTCCAACGTGGCGCCCACCTATGCTAACATCTATATGGCCCACCTTGAGGAGTCTTCTATCTATGGCAGCCACCACTTCAGACATGTTCTGGGGTGGTGGCGCTATATTGATGACATCTTCTTGGTGTGGACGGGCGACACGTTGGGCCTCCTCACCTTCCACGCATATCTCAATGAGGTCGATCCAACCGTGAAGTTTACCGTGGTTTATTCCACGGATAGACTGCAGTTTCTTGATACGGAGGTCCGGATCATGGGACGAGGTTTGAGTACAGATCTGTTTGTGAAACCAACTGATAGAAATACTCTGAGATATGAAAGTCACCATCCTCGTCCCATGATCCGGTCCTTACCCTTCAGCCAGTACCAGATTTAAAGAAATGGGCCACAAATTTGTCAAACGTGGATACCCCAAAAAATTAGTTAAGGATACCATTACGAGAGTGGAGAATCACTCCAGTGATATCAAGTCTCAGGTTGCCCCCAAAAATCCACGCATTCCCTTCATTACCCAATTTTCCACTGATAGCTCGCAAATCGCTACTATCATTCGGAAACATTGGAGCTTGATAGGTAATAGTTTTCCTCACATTGTAGAATTTAATACACCCCCTCTGTTTTCATATCAAAGAGGACGAAATCTGGGAGACAGATTAGTAAAAGCGGACGTGGGTAGTGCCAAAACTAGTGTGAGAGAAATGTGTGGTTCTACTCGCACTGGGTGCTATCCTTGTTACCACTGCATAAACTGCAAACTCATGATCAAGGGAGACACATTTTTTAATCCGGCCACTAATGGAGTGATTAAAATCACTCAATTTTTTACCTGTGACTCATCCTACGTGGTCTACCAGCTGACCTGCCCCTGTGGAAAGTGGTACGTTGGCGAGACCACGTGGGATGTAAAGACACGGCTTAATCAGCATCGCTATTCCATCAGGAAGGAGAAAATGGACTTGCCTGTGTCCAAACATTTTAAAGATGCAGGACACACGCAGAATGATCTGAAATTTCGTATTTTGGAACAGATAGAACTAGGGAGACGGGGAGGAGATAGACAAGCTCTCCTCAAAAAACGTGAATTATATTGGATTTACACTTTAAAGACTCTAAAACCCAATGGGTTAAATGTCGACTTTAGGGTTGATTAGTACTGCCTCATTCCGTTAATCCTTTGATCCATATTCCCAATTGTATAGTGAATGCACATGTATATACATTAAAGCGTTTAACCAAGCAAAAAATTTTTTAATGAGAACTTTATATAATTTCTCTCTCTTTTTGTTTTTAGATAAAGAATACTCTCAAGGTCATAACTGTGGTGCTGTATGATGCAAAGTCTATTGCGGCTCCAGTTGGCTACCCACATTGTACACATTGGATCCACATCATGATGCTTGGACTGCTGTTGCAATATCAATGCGGAATGCTGTCTTTCCTGTACTAGTTGTCCGCCCAAACAGTCTTCATATCTTCAATAAATATTTATATATATATTCTTTAGGGTACTTGAATTCTTTGTAATATTTTTTATATATACAGCTATGGCTGGGAGACTGAAATGCATTGGTGGTAGAGTGATGCACCCTTATGTATGACTAGTGGCGGTTCGTGGGATCAACCTGGCAACGCCTACTTCTCTGCCATTCCAACACTGATGGATCACTAACGTAACCTGCCAGTGTTGGGTATCTTTCTCTTTTCACCATTTGCACAGCCTCCTTATATCCGTTCCATAGGTTGATAAGACGCTCAATCCAGCGACTTTATATGTATACCATGTAGGTCACGGGTTGACAGTGTCCTGGACCTTACCTCCTATACAAGTTCCTTCATTAAATCATATTTTCGTAATCCCGTTCCTTATACCTAGTTAATTATTTATGTATGCGACTACGATTACGTAGAGACTGATGGGCGGCTCCTACTACGGTCTCGACATGCGCATACCACTTGTGAGGCTGTCTCGGCCATCCTGATTGTGGTTGCCAGTGAGTTCTTAGACGCCAGAAAAAACGCGATATTTGTTTTTCTCGCGCATGCGCGGTTAGTGAATGGGAACGCCGCGGAGCACACGATTCGAACTACATACAGTCACCCAGCTGACAGTGAGTGTTTTAATTTCACGCAATTATTGTTTTCACCTGCACTTATTAAGACCTTTTGTACACAACGTAAAGGATGTTGTAATAATGAATTTTCATTTATCCTCACCATACTTGTCAGATTGTGACAGTGATTTTTATATATTCATGTAACTGCTTGCATCACTATATGTATTGCTTTTCACTATGTTCTATTAATTGGTGTTAAATTACTAGTTGATCAATGTCCCTATATAAAGCACGCTTGTAACACATGTGCACTAGGCTTGATAAAGACAGCAACAAGCTGTTGAAACGTCGCTTGACTTTGGGTCAATAAACTACACGATTTTCCTTGCAAAATTGGAGTGCTGCTGGCTGATTTTCTATCTCTAGTTCATTGGACCTAGGTGCTGGTCCTCACTGGTTGGACGTGCACCCCTCGCTTCTACAGTGTGCTGCTTCCTCGTTTTCCAAGGTTTAGGTATCTATACAGCCATATGCCCCATCTATCTAAAATGTATCTATCTATCTATCTATCTATATCTCTATCTATCTATCTATCTTTCTATCTACCTATCTATAGTCTATCTTTCCATCTAGCTGTTACCTATCAATCTTTCCATTTATCTATCTATCTATCTATCTATCTATCTATAGTCTATCTTTCCATCTATCTGTTAGCTATCTATCTATCTATCTATCTATCTATCTATCTATCTATCTATCTATCCCTTTATCTATATATCTATCTATGTTTCTATACATCCATATACCTCATCTATCTAAATTCTATCAATTTATCAATTTATCTATCTATATTTCTATCTACATATCTATGTATCAATTACCTATCTGTCTGTCTATCTATCTATCTATCTATCTATTCTGTCTATCTACAGACATGTCAGGACATGTCCTAATATAAAGTCTATACATATATCTATCCATCTATCTGTTATCTATCTATGTAGCTAAACAACCATATACCCCATCTATCTAAAATGTATCTATCAATTTATCTATCTATCTATCTATCAATTATCTATCTATCTATCTCATATCTATCTATCTATATCTCTATCTATCTATCTATCTATCTTTCTATCTACCTATCTATAGTCTATCTTTCCATCTATCTGTTATCTATCTATCTTTCCATTTATCTATCTATCTATCTATCTATCTATCTATCTATCTATCTATCTATGTATCTATACATCCATATACCCCATCTATCTAAATTCTATCTATCTATCTATCAACTATCTATCTATCTATCTATCTACCTATCTATAGTCTATCTATCCATTTATCTATCCAACTATCAATCTATCCACCTATCTGTTATCTATCTATGTATCTATACATCCATATACCCCATCTATCTAAATTCTATCTATCCTTCTATCTATCTATCTATCTATCTATCTACTATCTATCTATCTTTCTATCTACCTATCTATAGTCTATCTATCCATCTACCTGTTTTCTATCTATCAATTATCTATCTATCTACTTATCTGTAGTCTAGCGTTCCAGCTATCTATATTTATAGTGCTTGATATTAAATGTTATATTGCTTGATATTAAATTTATATTGCTTGATATAAAATGTATATACTGTTGTGCACTGTCACAGATTTCCTAAGACATATCCTACACAACCAACCCCCAACACGCTGTGTCAATACACACCTTAGTATTTCTCTGGGCCAACCATTCCCACCACTCTGTGGCAATACACACCGCAATGTTGCAAAGTTGTATTCATTTAAAATGTTTACAACAATACAAAATGTCAAAAATGTTGTACAATATGTTGTAAAAATGTCAAAATGATAAATTTATCCGTATAGCTAGCTATCACAATCTAACGTTTCAATAGATAAATATTTTATCTATTTATCTATCAATCTATCTAACAATTTATCCATTTATCTATCTATCTTTCTATCTATTTCTAACCATCTAGCTACTATAACATGGCTATCTATCAAACATCTATCTATTTACATTTCTATCTATCAAACATCTATTTATCTTTCTATCTATCTAACTGGCTGTCTTTCTATCTTTCTTTTTATCTATTATTTATCTTTCTTTCTTTCTATCTATCTATCTATCTATCTATTTATCTATCCATTGTATCTAACATTTTATCCATTTATCTATCTTTCTATCAATCTTTCTATCTATCTAACTGTCTGTCTTTCTATCTTTCTTCCTATCTATTATCTATCTTTCTATCTATCTATCTATCTATCTATCTATCTATCTATCTATCTATCCATTTTATCTAACAATTTATCCATTTATCTATCTTTCTATCAATCTTTCTATCTATCCATCTATCTAACAATTTATCAATTTTTTTTGTCTAGCTACCACATATCTATTTATCTAATTATCTACCAATCTATTTTATCTATCTTTTTATCTAGCTGCTAATATCTATCTAACGTCCAATATTTCTATCTATTTTCCTATCAATCTATCCGTTTATCTAACAATGTATCCATTTATCTATCTGTGTTTCTATCTTTCTATCTATTTCTAACCATCTAGCTAACAAAATGATCAATTTATCCGTACATCTATCTACCCCAATCCAACTTTCAATAGATAAATATTTTATCTATCTACCTACCTATCAATCTATCTAACAATTTATCCATTTATCTGTCTATCTTTCTATCTATTTCTAACCAGCTAGCTACTATAACATGGCTATCTATCAAACATCTATCTATTTACCTTTCTATCTATCAAACATCTATTTATCTTTCTATCTATCTAACTGGCAGTCTTTCTATCTTTATTTATATCTATTATCCATCTTTCTATCTTTCTATCCATTTATCTAACAATTTATCCATAGCTACCACATAGCTATTTATCTAATTATCTACCAATCTATTTTATCTATCTATTTATCTAGCTTCTAATATCTATCTAACGTTCAATCTTTCTATCTATTTTCCTATCAATCTATCCATTTATCTAACAATGTATCCATTTATCTGTCTTTCTATCTTTCTATCTATCTTTCTATCAATTTTTGTATCTATCCAGCTATCTAACAATTTATCCATTTATCTATCTATGATCAATTTATCCGTATATCTGTGCCAATATAGACAGACAAACCCCACCACTCTGTCAATACACACAGCAATGTTGCAAAGTTGTATTAATTTAAAATGTATACACAATTCAAAATTTCAAAGTGTTGTACAATATGCTGTAAAAATGTCAAAATGATCAATTTATCCATATAGCTATCTATCTTTCTATCCTTCTATCTATTTATCTTTCTATCAAACATCTATTTATCTTTCTATCTAACCGTCTATCTTGCCACGATCTTTCTAGCTATCACATATCAATTTATCTATCAATTTATCTATCAATTTATCTATCTATTCATCTATTTGCCTATTTATCTAGCAATTTATCTATCTATCTATCTATCTATCTATCTATGAACAATCTAACTATCTACCAATCTATTTTATCTATCTATCCATTCTGTCTTTCTATCTATCTTTCTATCTATTATCTATCTTTCCATTATCTTTCCATCCTTAACATATCTATTTATCTATCTATCAATTTATCAATCAATAACCTATCTATACAACTATCTATCTAGCTTCCAACAGCTATCAATTTTCTATCTATCTATGCATATATCTATGCATACGTATATCTATTTATAAAGCTTCTAATATCTTTCTAACAACATATCTTTCTATCTAGCAATCTATCTATAACACGGCTATCTATCAAACATCTATTTATCTTTCTATCTAACTGTCTAGCTTTCCACTATCTTTCTATCTATCACATATCTATTTATCTAACAATTTATCTATCAACAATCTATCTAAATATCTGCCAATTTATTTATCTAGCTTCTAATATCTATCTTACAGCCTATCTTTCTAGCTATCTTTCTATCAATCTATCTATATATCGACCTATCTATTTTAGCTGTCTTTCTATCTATCTATCTATCTATCTATCTATCTATCTATCTTTCTATTATATATCTTTCCATTATCTTTCTATCACATATCTATTTATCTATCAATTTATCTATCCATTTATCTTTATATCTATCATGCCATTAAGCTGTTTATATATCTACCTATCTTTCCACTTTCTATCTATCCATAGATAGGGTTTTACGGGACGCCGATCCGGGTGATTTCATACAATTGCGTTTAGACGGCGGCAAAACGTTTGATTCGATTTTTTCTAATAGGTATTCTAGAGATGGATTTAGAGCCGAAACATTTTTGGACAATATCGCTAACGCTTTACAGACTAACGCGGAGTGCATAGCCGGTAATACACTTAAACTAGTTGTCATCATTGTCAGGTGTCGCCGTGGTGGTGCCAGAAGACGTTTGGGCGGTGTCGCGTATAGTCGGATTATTGATCGTAAAAAACAACATTTATACGATTTTAATAATTACGATAATAACGTCTGTCTGGCCGCTAGTGTTTACGCTATTTTGGAGGGTGCTGCTTTGAGCGACGTCACCTTGTTAGAGAAAGCTCAACAACTGCATAGAGACTTACAAATACCCGAGCGGTATTTGAAGCGTCGTAGCATCTGGCATTGTGCGCTATAAACGTGTAACCCGAAAACTTACCGTCGGCAAAAAATCGCACAAAGTCAAGCGTACAGGATTTTCCGCTAAAATGCCAGGAATTGGGGCCGTATAGTGTGGTTGCGTAAATGAAATTGGGTATATGCAAGCCTGTTTCTTGCATGCATTTAAAATCGTAAAAGATATACTTGTCAGTCATTTTTCGGGGTTGTATGGCTGCATGTAACGAACATGGTCGTCAAATTTGTCAACCTGCCCGCCGCAGATGGTGCATTTTAAACCGTTACATTTGTGCTCATCGCCACATTCTATATATTTGTAACAAAATCCGCAAAAAGTTTTTTTCTTAAGGAGAACTTTATCAATAAGTGACAGGTTTCTAGGTGTTTCAAAACAAGCCTCTGAACGGCAATACGTCCTACATATCGGGCACCGTGTATTATTAGACTGCTCAACACAATTCGGGCTCTGGCACGCTTTACAAAACTGCATACACCCGTGTCAATATTTATGTTTGTATACAGTGCAACAAACGTTGCAAAAATAATCGAAACCGAAAAAAAAAAAATTAAACATCACAATTAAAATTTTGTACCACAATAGGGGGGGCAGTGGTGTTATTATCACACAGCCCGCACAGCTAAAGAAAAGACCGTCTATATATTGCACCATGAAAAGCATTATTATGGCATAAAAAATCTAAAAGCCTTTATCGGTTTCGATTATTTTTGCGACGTTTGTTGCACTGTATACAAACATAAATATCGACACGGGTGTATGCAGTTTTGTAAAGCGTGCCAGAGCCCGAATTGTGTTGAGCAGTCTAATAATACACGGTGCCCGATATGTAGGACGTATTGCCGTTCAGAGGCTTGTTTTGAAACACATAGAAACCTGGCACTTTGTAATAAAGCTCTTTGTAAGAAAAAAACTTTTTGCGGATTTTGTTACAAATATATAGACTGTGGCGATGAGCACAAATGTAACGGTTTAAAATGCACCATCTGCGGCGGGCAGGTTGACAAATTTGACGACCATGTTCATTACATGCAGCAATACAACCCCGAAAAATGACTGACAAGTATATCTTTTACGATTTTGAATGCATGCAAGAAACAGGCTTGCATATACCCAATTTCATTTACGCAACCACACTATACGGCCCCAACTCCTGGCATTTTAGCGGAAAATCCTGTACGCTTGACTTTGTGCGATTTTTTGCCGACGGTAAGTTTTCGGGTTACACGTTTATAGCGCACAATGCCGGATGCTACGACGCTTCAAATACCCCTCGGGTATTTGTAAGTCTCTATGCAGTTGTTGAGCTTTCTCTAACAAGGTGACGTCGCTCAAAGCAGCACCCTCCAAAATAGCGTAAACACTAGCGGCCAGACAGACGTTATTATCGTAATTATTAAAATTGTATAAATGTTGTTTTTTACGATCAATAATCCGACTATACGCGACACTGCCCAAACGTCTTCTGGCACCACCACGGCGACACCTGACAATGATGACAACTAGTTTAAGTGTATTACCGGCTATGCACTCCGCGTTAGTCTGTAAAGCATTAGCGATATTGTCCAAAAATGTTTCGGCTCTAAATCCATCTCTAGAATACCTATTAGAAAAAATCGAATCAAACGTTTTGCCGCCGTCTAAACAATTGTATGAAATCACCCGGATCGGCGTCCCGTAAAAACCTATCTATGGAAAGATAGAAAGTGGAAAGATAGGTAGATATATAGACAGCTTAATGGCATGATAGATATAAAGATAAATGGATAGATAAATTGATAGATAAATAGATATGTGATAGAAAGATAATGGAAAGATATATAATAGAAAGATAGATAGATAGATAGATAGATAGATAGATAGAAAGACAGCTAAAATAGATAGATAGATAGATAGATAGATAGATAGATAGATAGATAGATAGATAGATAGATAGATAGATAGATAGATAGATAGATAGATAGAAAGACAGCTAAAATAGATAGGTCGATATATAGATAGATTGATAGAAAGATAGCTAGAAAGATAGGCTGTAAGATAGATATTAGAAGCTAGATAAATAAATTGGCAGATATTTAGATAGATTGTTGATAGATAAATTGTTAGATAAATAGATATGTGATAGATAGAAAGATAGTGGAAAGCTAGACAGTTAGATAGAAAGATAAATATATGTTTGATAGATAGATAGAAAGATAAATAGATGTTTGATAGATAGCCGTGTTATAGATAGATTGCTAGATAGAAAGATATGTTGTTAGAAAGATATTAGAAGCTTTATAAATAGATATACGTATACATAGATATATGCATAGATAGATAGATAAATTGATAGCTGTTGGAAGCTAGATAAATAGTTGTATAGATAGGTTGTTGATTAATAAATTGATAGATAGATAGATAGATAAATAGATATGTTATAGATGGAAAGATAATGGAAAGATAGATAATAGATAGAAAGATAGATAGAAAGACAGAATGGATAGATAGATAAAATAGATTGGTAGATAGTTAGATTGTTCATAGATAAATCGATAGATAGATTGATAGATAGATAGATAGATAGATACAAAGCAAAAAACCCAACCAGCAGCAACGTTTATTAACCCAACCAGCAGCAACGTTTCAGCTCTCTCTATGGAGCCTTTGTCCAGCTGAGTAACATGTGCATAGTGACATACATAAGTAGTGACAGTGATTGACATAATTACAAATTAATTCAAATTGTCATAAGCACAAATATGGTGAATACACAGAATCCAGTCATATAAAGGATATAATTCATCCATGCGACTAGTGTACATATAGTAGCGAATACGTGCATACATAAAATTACATAGTATAATTCATATTGTGTACAATATACGCCACTCTTGCATAATTGATAATTATTACAGCAGTGAACAAGGTGTGTGAATAAAAAAAGTTAATTAAAAACCTTTGAATGGATCGGAACAGGCTGAAGCAACATGGTGGAAACTGCTGGCGTCCGGAAGCAGCAACGGCGCATGCGTCGCACTGTCTGTTATCGCGAGACTTGTACTGAGGCTGAATATCATTACCGACCATAACCAAGATGGCCACTATGGGAACAACCTGTTAGGGCGCATGCGCAACGCAGCATTATCGCCCATCCAGCTTAACGTAGCATTAATGTATATAGGCATATACCGCAATGTTCAGCAGAGAAGCCGATCCATAAAACGGGGGCCGGCGGTTCAATGCCAGTCACCGTCAGGGCATCCATCTTGACAGGGGGGCGTGGCTGTCATACCAACTCCACCCCGTCATTTAGATATATCGGCGCATCCGCTCCAAAGCGCTCATAACTGTCATGTAGCGACCAATCCAAATTAGGAATCAATCACAACCGACTGTAAGAGCGCAAGGATTCAATGCATCGGTAAACTTGTCAAAGTAAAAATATATGCAAAAAGTGAAAACAAGACTATCCAACCGTCCGTGTAATGTGACCCCAGTCCCGGCAACAGGGGCTAGAGCCACACAAGGCGGACGGGGACAGTCACTACACTATTCAGCAACACAAGTTAGTGCAAAAATATACATGAGGATCGCCGACACAGTTCCGCCAGTCTTCGCCATAGGTATCCATTCATAGTATGAAGTCATAGTAATATCCTGTATAAAACAGAAAAAATAAGGAGAAAACCAATTAGATAAGTAGCACATGTTATTTTCCATACACGTAATCAGAAGAGAGAAAATATATGCACAGTCAGCAGTTAGACAACCCTGAATTCCACATTTAAACCCTTGGGTTTCAGGGTGCCTAAAGTGTAGATCCAATACAATTCACGTTTTTTTAGTAATTTAATACGATCGCCTCCTCGTCTGGACGGAGTTATTTGTTCCAAGATTCTAAATCTCAGATCATTTTGTGTGTGTTTAGCATCGGCAAAATGCTTTGATACTGGGAGGTCCATTTTTTGTTTTCGGATGGAATAGCGATGTTGGTTGAGACGAGTTTTAACATCCCAAGTGGTCTCCCCAATATATAAAAGATTACAAGGACAAATCAGCAAGTAGATGACATACGACGAATCGCATGTTAAGTACTGTCTGATTTTTACATTCTGTCCTGAAATTGGATGGGGAAATGTATCACCTTTCAGCATTAACTTGCAGTTAATACAGTTGTAGCATGGATAACAGCCCTTCCTGGTGGACCCAAAATAGGACTCACATGTCTCCCTAGATGTGCCGATGTCTGATTTAACCAATCTATCGCCCAAATTACGACAACGTCGATAAGAGCAAAGAGGTGGGGCCTTAAATTCCTCAACCTGTTCAAAATTACTAGCTAAAATCCGCCAGTGTTTTCTAATAATGGCCGCAATAGTCATGCTATTGATGTTGTACTCGGACACAAAAGGAATCCGAGGCTGGGATCGTTTAAGATCACCCAGTCCCGCCTTAATAGTCTCTTTAGTAAGGGGTTTAACCCTATTGATGTGTTCTTGAATAAGCTTTTTAGGGTATCCACGTGTCTGGAATTTCTGGCCTATTTCTTTTAGTCTAGTATCGACTTGTACTGGATCTTGTACAATTTTCTTCACTCGAAGAAGTTGACTAAAAGGAAGTGACCTTAGCATAGGTTTGGGATGATGGCTCTCATAGCGCAACAGTGTGTTTTTATCTGTTGGCTTTACATATAGGTCAGTTACTAGCTTGTCATCCTGGATGCTAACCTGAGTATCTAAAAATTGTATTGTGGACTCAGAATGGGAAAGTGTAAATTTGACACTGGGGTCAATGGTGTTAAGAAAAACGTGGAAGGCGATGAGGTCCTCCGTGGCGCCGACCCAAATCAGGAAAATGTCGTCGATGTATCGCCACCACCCCAGCACATGGCTGAAGTGGTGGCACACATAGACGACCGATTCCTCAAGATGGGACATGTACAGATTTGCATAAGTCGGCGCCACGTTGGACCCCATCGCGGTCCCACGCAATTGGAGGAAAAAATCATCCTGGAATAGGAAATAATTCCTGGTCAGGATGAACCTGAGTAGGGAGCTCAAGAACTGTTGACAGTCACTACTGTATTGTGTCCTTTCTAGAATCTGTTCAATGACTCGTATGCCTAACTCGTGTTCTATAGAGGTATAAAGGCTTACCACATCGAATGAAGCCAATAGTGCCCCCTTAGGTATAGTCAGATCTGCGATCTTGGTTAAAAAGTCATTGGTATCTCTAATATGGGAACGTGATGCTACTGCATAAGGGCGCAAGATTTTGTCAAGAAAGATAGCTACTTTACAAAACAATGAGTCCATTCCCGAGACGATGGGACGTCCCGGGGGTGGAGTCAGAGATTTGTGTATTTTCGGTAAAGTATATAAAATGGGCGTTGTCGGCTTGTCACAGTACAGAAATGAAAAAATATTGTCATCAATTACACCTTTTGCTTGTGCTCCAATCAGAAGATCCTTAAGCTCTCTCAGCAGCACAAACTTCGGATCATTATAGATCCTCTCATAAACCTTAGTATCAGCCAATTGCTCCCTAATTTCAGCCACATAGGATCCGGTGTCCATGACCACAACCCCACCACCTTTGTCGGCAGACTTGATGGTGAGGCTGCGGTCCGAAGCCAGATCTCTAAGTGCCGAAATTTCCGCTGAAGTGATATTAGCAAATTTCAATGGCTGCTGGGATGTGTCCTGTTTGAGGTTTTCGATGTCGCGTTTGACCGCGAGACCAAAAGCCTCAATAGCAGGGTGATCTATGACTGGAGTGAAGTCACTTTTGAGGAATAACCCCAAATTTTTCAAGTTCAATTCACTGGTGCCTACATTATCAGCCAAAGGTCTAGCATCCTGATTCGCAAAAAATACCTTCAATTTAATATTGCGTAAGAATCTCTGCAGATCCATTTCTAAGTCGAACCATTTTGTAGTATTCACAGGACAGAATGATAGACCTTTGTTTAGCACAGATAATTGTACAGTACTCAATTGTGTCGAAGAAATATTTACCACTGTATCATGCCCTATATCTTGCGTCTTAGGGTCCTGCCCTGTTGGGGCTGCACATTTTTCCCTTTTCTTCTGTTTGTGTTGTCTCCTCCCCCCTCTGCGAGTCCTGTTGACTCGGGGGTTGCCCCTAAAAAAGAAACAGGGGGCATAGTGTCCAATTGTGAATCTGTAGCATTGTCCCGAGAGGAGTGTCCCTGTGATTTCTTATTCCTGGAAGGGGAAATAGGGCCATATTTCTCCCCTGGCATCCTGCGATTTCTCCTTTGGTCTCCTTGCCAGTTGTAGATGAAGCCTGTGGCATAATCATTCAAATCTTTGACTCCTATATGTCTAATAGTGTACCACATTTTGATAAATTTAAGGCGGATCTGCAAAGTAAAAAACGTGGCAAATGGATGCGAGATTTGAATGTGGTCATGGACACCGGATCCTATGTGGCTGAAATTAGGGAGCAATTGGCTGATACTAAGGTTTATGAGAGGATCTATAATGATCCGAAGTTTGTGCTGCTGAGAGAGCTTAAGGATCTTCTGATTGGAGCACAAGCAAAAGGTGTAATTGATGACAATATTTTTTCATTTCTGTACTGTGACAAGCCGACAACGCCCATTTTATATACTTTACCGAAAATACACAAATCTCTGACTCCACCCCCGGGACGTCCCATCGTCTCGGGAATGGACTCATTGTTTTGTAAAGTAGCTATCTTTCTTGACAAAATCTTGCGCCCTTATGCAGTAGCATCACGTTCCCATATTAGAGATACCAATGACTTTTTACCAATGACTAAATTGATAGATAAATTGATATGTGATAGCTAGAAAGATCGTGGCAAGATAGACGGTTAGATAGAAAGATAAATAGATGTTTGATAGAAAGATAAATAGATAGATTGATAGAAGGATAGAAAGATAGATAGTTATATGGATAAATTGTTAATTTTGACATTTTTACAGCATATTGTACAACACTTTGAAATTTTGAATTGTGTATACATTTCAAATGAATACAACTTTGCAACATTGCTGTGTGTATTGACAGAGTGGTGGGGTTTGTCTGTCTATATTGGCACAGATATACGGATAAATTGATCATAGATAGAAAAATGGATAAATTGTTAGATAGCTGATAGATACAAAAATTGATAGAAAGATAGATAGAAAGACAGATAAATGGATACATTGTTAGATAAATGGATAGATTGATAGGAAAATAGATAGAAAGATTGAACGTTAGATAGATATTAGAAGCTAGATAAATAGATAGATAAAATAGATTGGTAGATAATAGATAAATAGCTATGTGGTAGCTATGGATAAATTGTTAGATGAATGGATAGAAAGATAGAAAGATGGATAATAGATATAAATAAAGATAGAAAGACTGCCAGTTAGATAGATAGAAAGATAAATAGATGTTTTTTTTATTTTTTATATATTTATTAATTTTCTTAGAGCATGACAATATAAAAGGGTATCTGATCACAGAGAATGGACACAACAAGTACATTTATACAATATTACCCGTGGTGTCAAACCACACATATATGGACTCACAAATATCAAGACCGAGAACGCCTCGGATTAGTGCCAGTTCTCTGTCACCCATGTCAAAACAAAACCATCCCTCCCCGCCCGCCCCCCCATCCCCCCCACTGTACCTGACCTGGTACGGCCGCCACGAGGGGCGGCAGGCACCTCGCGCCGTCCTTCTGGGTGTCTCTCAGACAATCATAGGACAATTTTTAATTTACAGATTATTGAAAGTTATTTATATAGAGGTTATGTTCGGAAAATGGTAGGTCATCAGTTCCAGCCCGGTGATGCATCTGTTTTAGTCATTTCTCCGCGGCTGTACCCCTGTTTCTATTATTTATTTCTCGCCACGACGTTTCATGCACTCGAAATCTGTTACTCTTGCCATTAGGCTTTGCCATTCGTATATTGTGGGTGGTCTTTCCTTCACCCAATGTCTAAGAATTATTACCTTGGCCAATAGGAGTCCCTTCAACCAACGGACCTGCTCACTTTTGGTTATTTTGTTTTTATACTCGGGGGGGAAGAGTCCAAGCACAGCTACTTGAATAGTTAGGGGAGGGTTATTCCCTGTTAGTTCTGCCAATTCCTGAAATATACTATCCCAAAAGGTCTTGATAACTGGACAGCCCCATAGCATATGAACATACCCTGCAGCTATGCAAGAGCATTTCAAGCAACGGAATTCTTTTCCCTTGTTACCATACATTTTAGTTAGGAGACTCGGAGTAACATATAACCGGTGTATTATTTTAAATTGAGTCAAACGGTGCTGTCTTGAAAGGGAGGCCTTCTTGATATTTTGATATATTTCCTGCCATTGTAGAGGGTTACATTTCCCTATATCCGCCTTCCATTTATCTACACTTTTAAATTTAGTGACCGTGCTGAGTTCCTTTATTAATCTCCTATAGATTAGTGCAACCCTAACTTTATTTCCTAATGAATTATGACAATATGATAGAAATCGCGAAGTGCCAATTGTCGAAGGTGCTTTTTTAAGCGTGTATGCAAGTGCATGTTGTAATTGCAAATATCTATAGTGTTCTAATGCCGTGATTGGTGTCTGCTGGAGCATTTCCCCTATTGGTTTAATTTTCCCTTTCGTGCATATGTGTGAGAATAACGTAATGCCTCTCCGAGTCCAGTAGTCTTTTTCGTTAAGGGCCAGGAATTCCGTTAGCGAGGGGTTATCCCATAACTGGGTGAACTCCAGAACTTGGGGGGCCTGGATAAGTTCCTTAGTTTTATTCCAAACCTTCTGTAGCGATGAGCCAATGGGACAAGAGTAGTCCACACGCTCCAGGAATCCAGATTCCAATATGCTAAATATATTATGTGTGGGCTGTTGATGTTGTCCTAAAATATGGGATATTAATAGCCCATCCCCCGTGTTGATACACCACTGTAGCTGTGAGCATAGATAATAGCTTTGAAAATGAGGGAGGCCAAGACCACCATTACTTCCAGCCAGTCGCAAATATTGCAACTTAATGCGGACCCTTTTCCTGCCCCATATCAGGTCGTTAATCAGTCGATCAATCAAATTAAAAACACTGTCTTCGATCCAAGCAGGGCAAGAGCTAACCGTGTACAATATCCAGGGCAACAAAATCATTTTGATCAGCGCAATTCTATTAACCCGAGAGAGCGGCGGAAGTTTCTGCCAAACCCTAATCTTATCCCTTATTTTATCAACTAGGGGGATGATATTTAGCATGATATAATCCCTAATGGTGCTGCTAATTTTTATTCCTAGGTATTCTAAGTGATCCGTTGGGGCGATAATTCTGACCTTTAGATCGTTTTGGGGAGGTGCCCGATTGAGGGGGAAAAGGATGGACTTTGTCCAATTTATCTCATATCCGGCGACACTGCCGAACTCCTCTATTATTTGCATAACACGTGGGACGCTTCTCCACCCATCATTTAGGTAAAGCAACACGTCGTCCGCGTATAAACAAATCTTGTCGTCCCTCCCCCTCCCACCAAATCCCGCAATGCTAGGCTCCGCCCGTATCCTACAAGTGAGGGGTTCCATAAAGACTGAAAAGAGGAGTGGAGAGAGTGGGCATCCCTGTCGTGTCCCACGCTGTAGGGAGATAGCAGGGGTAATCACCCCGTTAATATTAATTCTGGCCGTTGGTCCGTTGTATAGTAGTTTAACCCAGTCGACAAATTTTTGGCCCAGGTTCATCCTATGCATAACCCGCCAGAGGAAGGACCACTCCACCCGATCGAACGCCTTAGCGGCGTCCAAAGAGAGGATGGAGCGGTCCTCCCCCCCCAATCTGAACATTAAGGATGGTCCTGCGTATATTGGTCTGGATTTGTCGCCCGGTAATAAACCCTGTCTGATCTGTGTGGACTAGGCCAGTTATTACTTTTTTTAGCCTATTAGCAAGGACTTTTGCGATTATTTTATAGTCTGCGTTAAGCAGAGATATAGGGCGATAAGCCTCAACTTTATTTCCGTTTTTCCCCTTCTTCAGAATCAGAGTAATGGTTGCCTCCGTCAAAGACGGGGGCAACTTTCCACAATTACAGGATTCGTTCAGGACCTGTAGCAATCCGGGCAGTAGGACCCCCGCATGGCTCTTGTATATGCCAAACGGGAGGCCGTCCGATCCGGGCGCTGAAGAGCCCCGAACCTCCTGCATGACCGCCTGTAACTCCTCCAAGGAGATGGGGGCACACAGGAGGGCCGAGTCCGGGTCCGACAGCACCGGGATCTTGACCTTTTTTAAAAAATCATCTATATTTGTCCCTGTATCGTCCGACCCGGAACGATAAAGATTGTTGAAGTATTTTAAAAATTCTCCCTCAATCTCCACTCCTCTTTCCAATGTTCGACCATCACCTGTCAGAATTTGTCTAATCTTTTGGGGGGCCTTCTGGTTAGTTATTATGGAAACCAGTAATTTACCCGGGGTACCTCCCTCACAGAAGTGCTTATAGCCCATAAAGAATAGTTGATTCTGAGCTTTTTTCTCCATAAAGTTTATGTAGTGGTCCTTAGCGATTTTTAACTTAGTTCGCATATTCACGTCATTATTTATTCGAATCCTACCCTCCAGGTATGCAATATTTACTTCCAAGATGCTCTTTAAGGAACTCGTTTTTTTTTCTTTTTATTCTACTATAATATAACCCACGGGTAAAAGCCTTCATGGCATCCCACACAAAGTGGATATGCGTTGTACCAATATTCTCTTGCCAAAATTGTGTGAGTTCCTTATCAATCCCTTCAGAATCATTTAATATGGTTAACCAGTGCTCATTCAATCTAAATGGTCTGGTAATAACCGATTGTTGCCCAATCTTCATAGCCAGTAAGATCGGTGAGTGATCGGAAATTCCGTGTATCTCATATTTCATTTTTAAGATATAGTCAAGCATCTCACCATTGGCCAAGGCAATATCAATTCTGGACATAGCGCTGTATGTTTTACTGAAGCATGAGAACACCTGTTTGTTGCCATGAAGCCATCGCCAAACGTCATTTAGTCCTATCTCCTCACAGAACCCTAGAAGTAGGGAGTGCTTTCCCTGCCCACTTTTCCCCACAGTTGAAATTCTATCCAACACAGGGTCCAGTACACAGTTAAAGTCACCACATATTAATACCACATATTAATACCGGGCACCGCTCCTTATTATACATAAAAGTCGTCAACTGATTAAGGACGGTCATTGCAAATGGTGGGGGAATATACAGGGAAGCCAAAACGCACTTTCTACCATTCCATCGAGCATAGAGGAAGATGTATCTCCCGTCTCTATCAATCGACTGATCCAGGGGGATAAAATCAATGCTCTGATGTACATATACACTAATCCCTCGAGAGTATGTCGAGAATCTGGAGTGGAACTGATGCCCCGCCCATTTCTTAATTAAGTATTCTGGGATCTCTGGTGAAGCGTGTGTTTCCAATAATGCAACTATTGCTGGGAGATGTCGAATAATCAGGTCAAAGACCACAACCCGTTTTGTTCAATCTCCCAATCCACGAACATCCCATGTTATTACTTTATCGTTCATCATGTTATGGAGCTATAGAGGAGTCGTCCTCCGCCCCCCAAAGGCAGCCGCAGCCAGGCCAGATCCCACTCCCTCCAGTATTCTGATCAGGAAGGATCGAGGGGGGCCGCCCGGTGGAGGCTTTTTAAAGGGAATTCTATGCGCTCTCTCCACACAGAGCACGGTGGCATCCCCACGAGCTCCCAATATGTCGGTCAACCACTTTTGTATAAACTCCACGGGGTTCCCCCCCTCTACCCCCTCAGGGAAGCCCACCACTCTCAGGTTATTCCGACGTGCTCTGTCCTCCATATCTGTTAATCTCGCATTACTCCGTTTGTTTTCCTTGTCCAAGTCATCTATTTTTGTGGTCATCTGTCTCTGGGCGGTTTGAACATCCGATAAACCAGTTTCTACATACTTAATACTGGCCCTGATTTTGTTCATGTCGTCTCTAATCAGCATTAACTCGGCCTGTAGTGTCTTTACCGTGGTGGAACTGTCTGTGACTGATTGGTTAGTGGTATGAACTACCGTCAATATGTCTGCCAACTTATTGTCTATGGTGTCAAATCTACCCGTATCAGGTCTTGTATATTGCTCCACCTGTGGCGGTAAATCTCCCTGAACCTCCACCGGCTCTGAATTTTTTTTCCCCCTCCCCAAATAGATGTTTGATAGATAGAAAGGTAAATAGATAGATGTTTGATAGATAGAAAGGTAAATAGATAGATGTTTGATAGATAGCCATGTTATAGTAGCTAGCTGGTTAGAAATAGATAGAAAGATAGACAGATAAATGGATAAATTGTTAGATAGATTGATAGGTAGATAGATAAAATATTTATCTATTGAAAGTTGGATTGGGGTAGATAGATGTACGGATAAATTGATCATTTTGTTAGCTAGATGGTTAGAAATAGATAGAAAGATAGAAACACAGATAGATAAATGGATACATTGTTAGATAAACGGATAGATTGATAGGAAAATAGATAGAAATATTGGACGTTAGATAGATATTAGCAGCTAGATAAAAAGATAGATAAAATAGATTGGTAGATAATTAGATAAATAGATATGTGGTAGCTAGACAAAACAAATTGATAAATTGTTAGATAGATGGATAGATAGAAAGATTGATAGAAAGATAGATAAATGGATAAAATGTTAGATAAAATGGATAGCTAGATAGAAAGATAAATAATAGATAGAAAGAAAGATAGAAAGACAGCCAGTTAGATAGATAGAAAGATAAATAGATGTTTGATAGATAGAAATGTAAATAGATTGATGTTTGATAGATAGCCATGTTATAGTAGCTAGATGGTTAGAAATAGATAGAAAGATAGATAGATAAATGGATAAATTGTTAGATAGATTGATAGATAAATAGATAAAATATTTATCTATTGAAACATTAGATTGTGATAGCTAGCTATACGGATAAATTGATCATTTTGACATTTTTACAACATATTGTACAACATTTTTGAAATTTTGTATTGTGTAAACATTTTAAATGAATACAAATTTGCAACATTGCGGTGTGTATTGCCACAGAGTGGTGGGGATGGTTGGCACAGAAAAATACTAAGGTGTGTATTGACACAGCGTGTTGGGGGTTGGTTGTGTAGGATATGTCTTAGGACATCTGTGACAGTGCACAACAGTATATAAATTTTATATCAAGCAATATAAATTTAATATCAAGTAATATAACATTTAATATCAAGCACTATAAATATAGATAGCTGGAAAGCTAGACTACAGATAAGTAGATAGATAGATAGATAATTGATAGATAGAAAACAGGTAGATGGATAGATAGACTATAGATAGGTAGATAGATAGAAAGATAGATAGTTGATAGATAGATAGAAGGATAGATAGAATTTAGATAGATGGGGTATATGGATGTATAGATACATAGATAGATAACAGATAGGTGGATAGATTGATAGTTGGATAGATAAATGGATAGATAGACTATAGATAGGTAGATAGAAAGATAGATAGATAGATAGTTGATAGATAGAAGGATAGATAGAATTTAGATAGATGGGGTATATGGATGGATAGATAGATAGATAGATATATACTGTGGGATACCAGCTCACTATATCTACGGTAGGAATGTATCCGCATGCTCGGTGTCCTGGTTTTTCAACCTCCTTGTTCAGGTACATAGAAAATGAGTAAAATTAGACTCCAGCACTCACTTTTTTTCGAAGTATCAAGTTCTCCATTTATTCAAGTTACACACGGACAGTACAGGGCTCAAGATCTCTCTTGGTACAGGCTGTTTTTGACGCGTTTCGAAAAGTCTTATTCGTAAAAGTGGAGTGCACTTGGCGCTCTCAGGTTTAAATAAGAAGTCAAGTGTGTTTGATAGACGCTATAATTTCTCCCCCCTGTGACTATGCACTGGGTGTAGAGAGGGAATAGCACGGGGCAGTCATAGTTACTCCCCTTTGCACAACACTTATTTCAAATAGTTGCCACCTGGAGCGTCAAAATCATTCCAATCAAATATCTGACATACATAGAGTTACACAGTATTTCATTAAAACCAAAATTATCTCAGTTTGCACAGATATCTCTTCCAGCATATTAAAATATCATAGCTTAGAAAAAATAAAAAACACTGAGAAAAGAGACAGATATAGGAAAAGGAAGAAAAGAAAAGAAAACTCTGCTAGGAAAATCACTGCATTGAGTAGGGATCCGTTCAGATTATATGTGCGTTATTTCTCGATTTATCTTTGAAGAAAAATTATTGAGAAACATATTCCTAGTTGTGTACTTTGACATGGTTTATGCACAACTTTTCGAAACGCGTCAAAAACAGCCTGTACCAAGAGAGATCTTGAGCCCTGTACTGTCCGTGTGTAACTTGAATAAATGGAGAACTTGATACTTCGAAAAAAAGTGAGTGCTGGAGTCTAATTTTACTCATTTTCTATGTACCTGAACAAGGAGGTTGAAAAACCAGGACACTGAGCACGCGGATACATTCCTACCGTAGATATAGTGAGCTGGTATCCCACAGTATACATTTTAACCTTAAAAAGGACTTTTTTTACCGTGACTCACCGATCCGCAAAGAAGTAAGCTGCCTCCACAACAAAAGAACACAATTCAACGGATAAAGGGGTTTTTCTCTCTCAGCATATCATCTGGTAAGGCTGATTAGTGCGAACTCTGCTATGGCTTTTTGTGCATCACCGGAACGGAGATCCAAAGCAAATCAAGTCTTCTCAGATACTGATAATTATGCACCGCAAAATGTATCCAACGCTACGGATATAAATCAACTGGAAAGAGCTCTCAATCAGGAAATTAGGCTTTGGTGGGACCATACCACATTGGTCAAATATTTGGAAAAAAACATGATCCCAAGAGGACTACGCATAAAGAAAATTCCCACCACTGTTTTTTCACAGCAATTCGTACTTGAATGGAACCTAATACTGACAGACTGCTCTACAAAACTCATGACACTCATTGTCAGGTATGAGGGGGATAAATTGCAGGATTTACAAACAGAAATAAATGCATTGAAATTTAAATTAAGTAGACCGGAAAACACAATGGAGTATGAAATGTTACAAAAAAATATAAGTGCTAACATAAAGGAAATGGAAGAATATATTGTTGAAATGAAGCACAAAAAATTCCAAAGGGACTTATATGATTACAAGCATGACCAGATATACGAATGGGGTAGAAGGGAAAACCCCTACTCCACCACCCCCAAATCGATTCTAAAAAAGAACAGAACCAATAAAAGAAATAAAGGACAGGGGTACTCACCTAAAGTGAATTTCTCATCAGAATTGGACACTATGGAACTTAGCGATCTGTCTCTTGATTCGACACAGGATTCCATTCAAGAAAGAACAAATGAAACAGTGAGACCCAAAACCTCTTACTACAAAAAAAATAAACCATATAGAAATTACCAATCAGCTCCGGCAAAAAACGAATCCGGAGAGCGGGGCGCAAACATAGAAAAAGGACACTCAATGGCAACCCGGCAAAAGAGGAGGTAATTAATGTACCAAAAGCTGATGGAATATACACCTGCAATAATGATGTAATTAATTTGTCCAAAGAGACTTTAACAAAAGAACAAATTAATGTACTAAGATTGGGTTTAAATTTCGTACCTAGTGTAAACTTTGATCTATTTATGACACTGCTGGATATTAATAGATTTATTAGACAACTAACGGTAGCTAGACATTTCTTTGATGTTCCTCCCCTTGGATACCCTCCAAGCATGTCGGATACCCCAACCAAGTACAATCAATATGTTGGAATGGAATTCCAGGAGCAGTTGACTCTGACGTGCCTGGAGGATCTCCAGGGGGAACAAGAACATGGAACTAATCCTTTCAATCCTCTCAACATGTATAGTTTCAAAACTTCAAATCCTTCTTTCTATCCACTCATGTCTCGTACTCCTAATATGGATTTATTTAAGGAATTGGTTGAGAAGGAGCTAAAACAGGTGCATGATACTCTTAAAGACGCCAACGTATCCCACAATGTCTCCAAAGAACAGAAACAAGCTCTTAAAGAGCTAGCTGATAACTCAAAAATAACTATAAAAATGGCAGACAAAGGGGGATCCGTTGTCGTCTTAGATAAGGATGTATATTATGAACAAATGATACAAATTTTAAGAGAGGATGATACATATGTCAAACTTGCATCTAACCCGGTTGTAAAATATCAAACGGAACATATAAATATCCTGAAAACAGGTCTAAATCATGCATATATTACACAAAAACAGTATGACTATATGAATGTAAAATATCCTATTACCCCAATTATGCATGCAGTTCCTAAAATGCATAAAAAGACTAATCCACCACCGCTTCGCCCTATAGTTAGTGGCATAGAGTCCTTAACTGAAAGACTAGGCAATTGGCTGGATTGCATAATCCAACCCATGGTCAAAGGGACACCGGGTTACATCAAGGACACATCAGAAGTTCTGCGATCATTTTATAACAAAAAATGGAATTCTGAATACAAATGGTTGACGGTAGATGTGGTTGCATTATACCCCTCTATCCCACATCCCATTGCACTTGAAGCGTTGGAGTATCATCTCCACAAGTGCAGTGGTTATAGAAATGAATTCATAGACTATGTCCTTGATGTAACCCGTTTCCTTATGTGCCATAATTATTTTCTATTTGATAATGTGTTCTACCTTCAGACAAAAGGTGTTTCAATGGGGGCTAAATATTCCCCAGCCCTTGCCAATTTAACCATGATTTATTGGGAGCTAAAATACATATATAATGTCAACAATCCCTTTGCCCACTGTCTGAACTGGTATGGCAGGTACATCGATGATCTGCTCATAATATGGAGTGGCGATGTACCTGCCATACATAAGTTCATACAATATATACAAAATAATACCTACAACCTTAAATTCACATACAATGAGGATTTTAGCATGGTGAACTTTTTGGATTGAAAACTGACGGGTATTCCCAATAAAGTCATTCAGACAGAAACGTACCGCAAAGAAATTGCGGGGAATACAATTCTAAGAGCTGACAGTCATCACTGTCACCATACTATCAAATCCATTCCAGTGGGAGAATTTATACGGGCCAGGAGAAATTGTAATACACTGGAGGCCTTTAGATGTGAATGCCATATAATATGGAGACGCCTCTTAGAAAGAAAATATCCAGAATGGATGGTCTCAAGAGGATTACAAATAGCTAAAAATAAATGTAGGGAATCATTGCTCTTCAAAAATATAAACGAACATAATAAAATAACCAAAGGTAAAATTGACAAATGTAGAAAGGAAAGAATCCAAAAACAAGCAGTTCATACTGGAGGTACAAATAACAATTATGCGAAATTAAAAAGTACAAAAGAGGAGCCAAAAGAAGAAAAAAACATAAATGAAAATAAAATTATACAACCTACCCTAGTACTGACATATAGTCGTCAATACAATCTGATCCGCAACATTGTTAAAAAATACCTTCCAGTTCTGCACGAGGATAATATACTTAATACGGTACTTAACCACCTCCGGACCGCCTAACGCAGGATCGCGTTCCGGAGGTGGCAGCCCTGCGCAGAGTCACGCATATATGCGTCATCTCGCGATGGCCGAGATTTCCTGTGAACGCGCGCACACAGGCGCGCGCGCTCACAGGAACGGAAGGTAAGAGAGTTGATCTCCAGCCTGCCAGCGGCGATCGTTCGCTGGCAGGCTGGAGATGTGTTTTTTTTAACCCCTAACAGGTATATTAGACGCTGTTTTGATAACAGCGTCTAATATACCTGCTACCTGGTCCTCTGGTGGTCCCATTTGTTTGGATCGACCACCAGAGGACACAGGTAGCTCAGTAAAGTCCCACCAAGCACCACTACACTACACTACACCCCCCCCCGTCACTTATTAACCCCTTATTAGCCCCTGATCACCCCTGATCACCCCATATAGACTCCCTGATCACCCCCCTGTCATTGATCACCCCCCTGTCATTGATTACCCCCCTGTAAAGCTCCATTCAGATGTCCGCATGATTTTTACGGATCCACTGATAGATGGATCGGATCCGCAAAACGCATCCGGACGTCTGAATGAAGCCTTACAGGGGCGTGATCAATGACTGTGGTTATCACCCCATATAGACTCCCTGATCACCCCCCCTGTCATTGATTACACCCCTGTCATTGATCAACCCCCTGTAAAGCTCCATTCAGACGTCCGCATGATTTTTACGGATCCACTGATAGATGGATCGGATCCGCAAAACGCATCCGGACGTCTGAATGAAGCCTTACAGGGGCGTGATCAATGACTGTGGTGATCACCCCATATAGACTCCCTGATCACCCCCCTGTAAAGCTCCATTCAGATGTCCGCATGATTTTTACGGATGCACTGATAGATGGATCCGATCCGCAAAACGCATCCGGACGTCTGAATGAAGCCTTACAGGGGCATGATCAATGACTGTGGTGATCACCCCATATAGACTCCCTGATCACCCCCCTGTAAAGCTCCATTCAGATGTCCGCATGATTTTTACGGATGCACTGATAGATGGATCCGATCCGCAAAACGCATCTGGACGTCTGAATGAAGCCTTACAGGGGCATGATCAATGACTGTGGTGATCACCCCATATAGACTCCCTGATCACCCCCCTGTAAAGCTCCATTCAGATGTCCGCATGATTTTTACGGATGCACTGATAGATGGATCCGATCCGCAAAACGCATCCGGACGTCTGAATGAAGCCTTACAGGGGCATGATCAATGACTGTGGTGATCACCCCATATAGACTCCCTGATCACCCCCCTGTAAAGCTCCATTCAGATGTCCGCATGATTTTTACGGATGCACTGATAGATGGATCCGATCCGCAAAACGCATCCGGACGTCTGAATGAAGCCTTACAGGGGCATGATCAATGACTGTGGTGATCACCCCATATAGACTCCCTGATCACCCCCCTGTAAAGCTCCATTCAGATGTCCGCATGATTTTTACGGATGCACTGATAGATGGATCCGATCCGCAAAACGCATCCGGACGTCTGAATGAAGCCTTACAGGGGCATGATCAATGACTGTGGTGATCACCCCATATAGACTCCCTGATCACCCCCCTGTCATTGATTACCCCCCTGTAAAGCTCCATTCAGATGTCTGCATGATTTTTACGGATGCACTGATAGATGGATCGGATCCGCAAAACGCATCCGGACGTCTGAATGAAGCCTTACAGGGGCGTGATCAATGACTGTGGTGATCCCCCCATATAGACTCCCTGATCACCCCCCTGTCATTGATTACCCCCCTGTCATTGATTACCCCCCTGTAAAGCTCCATTCAGACGTCCGCATGATTTTTACGGATCCACTGATAGATGGATCGGATCCGCAAAACGCATCCGGACGTCTGAATGAAGCCTTACAGGGGCGTGATCAATGACTGTGGTGATCACCCCATATAGACTCCCTGATCACCCCCCTGTCATTGATCACCCCCCCTGTCATTGATCACCCCCCTGTCATTGATCACCCCCCTGTAAGGCTCCATTCAGACATTTTTTTGGCCCAAGTTAGCGGAATTATTTTTTTTTTTTCTTACAAAGTCTCATATTCCACTAACTTGTGTCAAAAAATAAAATCTCACATGAACTCACCATACCCCTCACGGAAACCAAATGCGTAAAATTTTTTAGACATTTATATTCCAGACTTCTTCTCACGCTTTAGGGCCCCTAGAATGCCAGGGCAGTATAAATACCCCACATGTGACCCCATTTCGGAAAGAAGACACCCCCAGGTATTCCGTGAGGGGCATATTGAGTCCATGAAATATTGAAATTTTTCTCCCAAGTTAGCGGAACGGGAGACTTTGTGAGAAAAAAATTAAAAATATCAATTTCCGCTAACTTGTGCCAAAAAAAAAAAATTTCTATGAACTCGCCATGCCCCTCATTGAATACCTTGGGGTGTCTTCTTTCCAAAATGGGGTCACATGTGGGGTATTTATACTGCCCTGGCATTCTAGGGGCCCCAAAGCGTGAGAAGAAGTCTGGTATCCAAATATCTAAAAATGCCCTCCTAAAAGGAATTTGGGCACCTTTGCGCATCTAGGCTGCAAAAAAGTGTCACACATCTGGTATCGCCGTACTCAGGAGAAGTTGGGGAATGTGTTTTGGGGTGTCATTTTACATATACCCATGCTGGGTGAGATAAATATCTTGGTCAAATGCCAACTTTGTATAAAAAAATGGGAAAAGTTGTCTTTTGCCAAGATATTTCTCTCACCCAGCAAGGGTATATGTAAAATGACACCCCAAAACACATTCCCCAACTTCTCCTGAATACGGCGATACCACATGTGTGACACTTTTTTGCAGCCTAGGTGGGCAAAGGGGCCCATATTCCAAAGAGCACCTTTAGGATTTCACAGGTCATTTACCTACTTACCACACATTAGGGCCCCTGGAAAAGGCCAGGGCAGTATAACTACCCCACAAGTGACCCCATTTTGGAAAGAAGACACCCCAAGGTATTCCGTGAGGGGCATGGCGAGTTCCTAGAATTTTTTATTTTTTGTCACAAGTTAGTGGAAAATGCTGATTTTTTTTTTTTTTTCATACAAAGTCTCATATTCCACTAACTTGTGACAAAAAATAAAAACTTCCATGAACTCACTATGCCCATCAGCGAATACCTTGGGGTCTCTTCTTTCCAAAATGGGGTCACTTGTGGGGTAGTTATACTGCCCTGGCATTCTAGGGGCCCAAATGTGTGGTAAGGAGTTTGAAATCAAATTCTGTAAAAAATTACCTGTGAAATCCGAAAGGTGCTCTTTGGAATATGGGCCCCTTTGCCCACCTAGGCTGCAAAAAAGTGTCACACATCTGGTATCTCCGTACTCAGGAGAAGGTGGGGAATGTGTTTTGGGGTGTCATTTTACATATACCCCTGCTGGGTGAGAGAAATATCTTGGCAAAAGACAACTTTTCCCATTTTTTTATACAAAGTTGGCATTTGACCAAGATATTTATCTCACCCAGCATGGGTATATGTAAAAAGACACCCCAAAACACATTCCCCACCTTCTCCTGAGTACGGAGATACCAGATGTGTGACACTTTTTTGCAGCCTAGGTGGGCAAAGGGGCCCATATTCCAAAGAGCACCTTTCGGATTTCACAGGTCATTTTTTACAGAATTTGATTTCAAACTCCTTACCACACATTTGGGCCCCTAGAATGCCAGGGCAGTATAACTACCCCACAAGTGACCCCATTTTGGAAAGAAGAGACCCCAAGGTATTCGCTGATGGGCATAGTGAGTTCATGGAAGTTTTTATTTTTTGTCACAAGTTAGTGGAATATGAGACTTTGTATGAAAAAAAAAAAAAAAAAAAATCATCATTTTCCACTAACTTGTGACAAAAAATAAAAAATTCTAGGAACTTGCCATGCCCCTCACGGAATACCTTGGGGTGTCTTCTTTCCAAAATGGGGTCACTTGTGGGGTAGTTATACTGCCCTGGCATTCTAGGGGCCCAAATGTGTGGTAAGGAGTTTGAAATCAAATTCTGTAAAAAATGACCTGTGAAATCCGAAAGGTGCTCTTTGGAATATGGGCCCCTTTGCCCACCTAGGCTGCAAAAAAGTGTCACACATCTGGTATTGCCGTACTCAGGAGAAGGTGGGGAATGTGTTTTGTGGTGTCATTTTACATATACCCATGCTGGGTGAGAGAAATATCTTGGCAAAAGACAACTTTTCCCATTTTTTTATACAAAGTTGGCATTTGACCAAGATATTTATCTCACCCAGCATGGGTATATGTAAAAAGACACCCCAAAACACATTCCCCACCTTCTCCTGAGTACGGAGATACCAGATGTGTGACACTTTTTTGCAGCCTAGGTGGGCAAAGGGGCCCATATTCCAAAGAGCACCTTTCGGATTTCACAGGTCATTTTTTACAGAATTTGATTTCAAACTCCTTACCACACATTTGGGCCCCTAGAATGCCAGGGCAGTATAACTACCCCACAAGTGACCCCATTTTGGAAAGAAGAGACCCCAAGGTATTCGCTGATGGGCATAGTGAGTTCATAGAACTTTTTATTTTTTGTCACAAGTTAGTGGAATATGAGACTTTGTAAGAAAAAAAATCAAAAAAAAAAAATCATCATTTTCCGCTAACTTGTGACAAAAAATAAAAAGTTCTATGAACTCACTATGCCCATCAGCGAATACCTTAGGGTGTGTACTTTCCGAAATGGGGTCATTTGTGGGGTGTTTGTACTGTCTGGGCATTGTAGAACCTCAGGAAACAGGACAGGTGCTCAGAAAGTCAGAGCTGCTTCAAAAAGCGGAAATTCACATTTTTGTACCATAGTTTGTAAACGCTATAACTTTTACCCAAACCATTTTTTTTTTACCCAAACATTTTTTTTTTATCAAAGACATGTAGAACAATAAATTTAGAGCAAAATTTATATATGGATGTAGTTTTTTTTGCAAAATTTGACAACTGAAAGTGAAAAATGTCATTTTTTTGCAAAAAAATCGTTAAATTTCGATTAATAACAAAAAAAGTAAAAATGTCAGCAGCAAAGAAATACCACCAAATGAAAGCTCTATTAGTGAGAAGAAAAGGAGGTAAAATTCATTTGGGTGGTAAGTTGCATGACTGAGCAATAAACGGTGAAAGTAGTGTAGGTCAGAAGTGTAAAAAGTGGCCTGGTCTTTCAGGGTGTTTAAGCACTGGGGGCTGAAGTGGTTAAAGAAGGTTGTAGGATTGTTTCCAAAAGACCACAAATAATAGGGAATTCCCTGTCCCCATCCATGTTTATACGTGAATCTTGTCCACAAATAGACACATGGCTGAAATACAAGGGCTTTACACGTTGTGGCAGCCAGCGCTGCCGAACCTGCAACTATGTACAAAATATAAAAACCTTCCCCAATGCAGATCAGACACAGACACATAAAGTCTTACATTAACTGCAATACAAAGGCAGTAGTATATTTAATTCTCTGCGAATACTGCAATAAAATGTATATAGGATGTACTATAAGGAAATTTAAAAACCGTATTTTAGAACACCTCAACTATATAAATAATCCCTCCTATACCAATATATCAAACGCGGCCAGACACTTCATTGACAGACATAACAGTAGCCCAAAATACCTCAAAACATATGCTATAGAACATGTAAAAGCATCCATTAGAGGAGGAGACATAAAACATCAAGTCAATTTGAGAGAGGCCTATTGGATTTTTAAGCTGGAGACAAGATATCCAAAAGGCCTCAATTTAAGAAGGGAGATCATGCACTTTTATTGATTATTCGCGGCTGTGAATGGTTCAATGTATTCATGCTCCCTTTTGCTGTCTTTTCTCTTTACTGTTTGCACTCATATTGTGCATAAACCATGTCAAAGTACACAACTAGGAATATGTTTCTCAATAATTTTTCTTCAAAGATAAATCGAGAAATAACGCACATATAATCTGAACGGATCCCTACTCAATGCAGTGATTTTCCTAGCAGAGTTTTCTTTTCTTTTCTTCCTTTTCCTATATCTGTCTCTTTTCTCAGTGTTTTTTATTTTTTCTAAGCTATGATATTTTAATATGCTGGAAGAGATATCTGTGCAAACTGAGATAATTTTGGTTTTAATGAAATACTGTGTAACTCTATGTATGTCAGATATTTGATTGGAATAATTTTGACGCTCCAGGTGGCAACTATTTAAAATAAGTGTTGTGCAAAGGGGAGTAACCATGACTGCCCCGTGCTATTCCCTCTCTACACCCAGTGCATAGTCACAGGTCGGAGAAATTATAGCGTCTATCAAACACACTTGACTTCTTATTTAAACCTGAGAGCGCCAAGTGCACTCCACTTTTACGAATAAGACTTTTCGAAACGCGTCAAAAACAGCCTGTACCAAGAGAGATCTTGAGCCCTGTACTGTCCGTGTGTAACTTGAATAAATGGAGAACTTGATACTTCGAAAAAAAGTGAGTGCTGGAGTCTAATTTTACTCATTTTCTAGATAGATAGATAGATAAATGGAAAGATAGATAGATAACAGATAGATGGAAAGATAGACTATAGATAGGTAGATAGAAAGATAGATAGATAGAGATATAGATAGATAGATATGAGATAGATAGATAGATAATTGATAGATAGCTAGATAGATAGATAGATAGATAAATTGATAGATACATTTTAGATAGATGGGGTATATGGTTGTTTAGCTACATAGATAGATAACCGATAGATGGATAGATATATGTATAGACTTTATATTAGGACATGTCCTGACATGTCTGTAGATAGACAGAATATATAAATAGATAGGTAATTGATACATAGATATGTAGATAGAAATATAGATAGATAAATAGATAAACTGATAGAATTTAGATAGATGAGGTATATGGATGTATAGAAACATAGATAGATATATAGATAAAGGGATAGATAGATAGATAGATAGATAGATAGATAGATAGATAGATAGCTAACAGATAGATGGAAAGATAGACTATAGATAGATAGATAGATAGATAGATAGATAGATAGATAAATGGAAAGATAGATAGATAACAGCTAGATGGAAAGATAGACTATAGATAGGTAGATAGAAAGATAGATAGATAGATAGATAGAGATTTAGATAGATATTAGATAGATAGATAGATACATTTTAGATAGATGGGGCATATGGCTGTATAGATACATAGATAGATAACAGATAGTAATAACAAATAGAGGGGCACTCCGTATAAGGGAACAGGAGACGGCAGTATAAAGTATCAGTATTTAATATACATAGCATCAAACAATCCTAAAAACATCCATAAAATAAAATAAATTAAATCAAAACCAACAGACAAGGTGGAAGAGGGTCCTGGAAATGGCCAACAATGGTAGAAGTTCAAAAAAGTTCATAAGCAATGAACACTCCCCACAATGACAGTCATTCACAGCGGATCTAAATGCTCATACAAGGATCCAAGCAGTGCAATCTGGCAGCTTCAATTAGATGGTTACAATGTAATATACTGCCCAATTCCGGAGCTCCAATGTAGAGGGACAGACAGCTATGTCCAATCCTGGGAGGACTCTCTATTCAAATGGATAGAAGATGGCAATAAGTCTCTTACCCCACTCTGTTACTGGGCTCATCAGAGAAACAGCCGATAACCAGCTACAAACGCGGCGTCCCACGTGGTATGGAGTCTGAAAGTGACGTCTCACGTGACTCCTCGGCTACGGCGGTGATGACGTAATCAGTCTTTCTCACAAATGCAGTCCCAATATGAGGTAGATTATATAGATGAGCTCAACCGCCATTGTTTCTTCTTGATCACTTGTAATTACTTGGGGGGAACGGCTCACTGTCCCAACTGGCCCAAACGCGTCTCAGGGTATACACCCCTTCCTCAGTGGTAAAGACAGTGAGCACTTTGCAGCATTTTATATCATCCCAGAAGACCAGCCATAGGTGGGGCTGATCTAATTGGGACATCACAAACACCCGATATGGATTCAATTAGATGCGGTTTCTCAGACTCTATACCTCCACAGCAGCTAGTCCTGGAAATGGCCAACAATGGTAGAAGTTCAAAAAAGTTCATAAGCAATGAACACTCCCCACAATGACAGTCATTCACAGCGGATCTAAATGCTCATACAAGGATCCAAGCAGTGCAATCTGGCAGCTTCAATTAGATGGTTACAATGTAATATACTGCCCAATTCCGGAGCTCCAATGTAGAGGGACAGACAGCTATGTCCAATCCTGGGAGGACTCTCTATTCAAATGGATAGAAGATGGCAATAAGTCTCTTACCCCACTCTGTTACTGGGCTCATCAGAGAAACAGCCGATAACCAGCTACAAACGCGGCGTCCCACGTGGTATGGAGTCTGAAAGTGATGTCTCACGTGACTCCTCGGCTACGGCGGTGATGACGTAATCAGTCTTTCTCACAAATGCAGTCCCAATATGAGGTAGATTATATAGATGAGCTCAACCGCCATTGTTTCTTCTTGATCACTTGTAATTACTTGGGGGGAACGGCTCACTGTCCCAACTGGCCCAAACGCGTCTCAGGGTATACACCCCTTCCTCAGTGGTAAAGACAGTGAGCACTTTGCAGCATTTTATATCATCCCAGAAGACCAGCCATAGGTGGGGCTGATCTAATTGGGACATCACAAACACCCGATATGGATTCAATTAGATGCGGTTTCTCAGACTCTATACCTCCACAGCAGCTAGTCCTGCATAATGGTATCATAACTAATATCACAAAAAACACATATAAAATAGTAAGGATGTCAGGATCATACACATGATAAAAAATGATGGAAACGCACAAGAGACGCATATGTAATAATATGTACTTGCAATGCACCTAGGATGCGCTCCATCAAACAATAATAAAAACCTTTATTAAAAGAATAAGATTGGTGTTACCAATAATGTCACCATTAGGTATTGAATTATATAAGCATCAAAAAGATATACACATATCCAAAACATATAGATGACACTTACAGATGTAATAATCATAAAAATACTAAAAAACGCACAGAAAACGCACATGCGGTCAGGTGCGTTTTCAATGCGTTTTTGATGCGATTTCCTCAAAAACACAAAAAAAAGAAAAAAAAACACCCATCAGGAGGTCCAGAAGCATACAGGGGAATTTCCTTTCATCAAATCAGGATAGAGGACATAGATAGCTATCTATTGTCTACAGAAGGTTTGTCTAAGTTGAAAAAGGGAGGGGAGCAGGGCAGGGAGGAAGGAACAGAGTGCTGAGGAACAGCCAAATTGGGACACCCTGAGACGCGTTTGGGCCAGTTGGGACAGTGAGCAGTTCCCCCCAAGTAATTACAAGTGATCAAGAAGAAACAACGGCGGTTGAGCTCATCTATATAATCTACCTCATATTGGGACTGCATTTGTGAGAAAGACTGATTACGTCATCACCGCCGTAGCCGAGGAGTCACGTGAGACGTCACGTTCAGACTCCATACCACGTGGGACGCCGATTTTGTAGCTGGTTATCGGCTGTTTCTCTGACACACTACGCTGAGCCCAGTAACAGAGTGGGGTAAGAGACTTATTGCCATCTTCTATCCATTTGAATAGAGAGTCCTCCCAGGATTGGACATAGCTGTCTGTCCCTCTACATTGGAGCTCCGGAATTGGGCAGTATATTACATTGTAACCATCTAATTGAAGCTGCCAGATTGCACTGCTTGGATCCTTGTATGAGCATTTAGATCCGCTGTGAATGACTGTCATTGTGGGGAGTGTTCATTGCTTATGAACTTTTTTGAACTTCTACCATCGTTGGCCATTTCCAGGACCCTCTTCCACCTTGTCTGTTGGTTTTGATTTAATTTATTTTATGGATGTTTGATGCTATGTATATTAAATACTGATACTTTATACTGCCGTCTCCTGTTCCCTTATACGGAGTGCCCCTCTATTTGTTATTACTATTTTTGTCTACCGCACGGTCTGGGTGGACCGAGAGGTGAGCACCCACATCCATTCAGTCTATAGGTGAGTCGCTGATTTGTACCAGATAACAGATAGATGGATAGATATATGTATAGACTTTATATTAGGACATGTCCTGACATGTCTGTAGATAGACAGAATAGATAGATAGAGAGATAGATAGATAGATAGATAGATAGATAGATAGATAGGTAATTGATACATAGATATGCAGATAGAAATATAGATAGATAAATAAATAAATTGATAGAATTTAGATAGATGAGGTATATGGATGTATAGAAACATAGATAGATATATAGATAAAGGGATAGATAGATAGCTAACAGATAGATGGAAAGATAGACTATAGATAGGTAGATAGATAGAAAGATAGATAATTGATAGATAGAAGGATAGAGCTGTAGATAAATTGATAGATAGATAGAAAACCGGTAGATGGCTAGATAGACTATAGATAGGTAGATAGAGAAATAGATAGATAATTGATAGATAGATAATAGATAGAAGGATAGATAGAATTTAGATAGATGGGGTATATGGATGTATAGATACATATATAGATAACAGATAGCTGGATAGATAGATAGTTGGATAGATAAATGGATAGATAGCTGGATAGATGGATAGATAAATAGATAGATAGATAGATAGATAGACAGTTGTCTGGATAAAAATGGATTGATAGATAGATAAATGGATAAATAGATAGATAGATAACAGATAGATGGAAAGATAGACTATAGATAGGTAGATAGAAAGATAGATAGATAATTGATAGATAGATAGATAGATAGATATAAGGATAGCTAGGTAGATAAGGAGGATGTTGCCATCTGTAGTAAGAATCTTGAAGACTTGATAAGCACTTAATGGCCGAATACAAATGCATTAAGAATCAATATAAATTTAACATCAAATTTATTTTTTAATTTGTAACTGCCGGCCATTAGATTTCACCATCTGTAGTAAGCTGTCAGCTCAACATCCTGTTTTAGCCCTAACAGTAATCTGAGAAGAATGTCTTGGAGGATGTTGCCCTCTGTAGTAAGAAGCTGGCCGAAGTGGTAAGCCCTTAATGGACGAATACTCTATATATCAAGCAATATCAAGCGATATAAAATTAATATCAAGCGATATAAACTTTATATCAAGCAATGTCAAGCGATATAAAATTAATATCAAGCAATATCAAGCGATATAAAATTAATATCAAGCGATATAAACTTTATATCAAACACTATAAATTTTATATCAAACAATATCAATCAATATAAAAGGGGCGGGTTATCTGTATAAAAGGGGGCGTGGTACCTGTCACTTTTAGTTTGACGAAACATATACCCTCTTACTACTATTAGGTCTTATGTTTATATTTATTTATTAATTAATAATGACATTAATGGTTCTTAGTGGTAGAGAGGTGTGTGATGTCATTCGGGTCACTACGGGATGTGTGCTGCTGCTCTGGTTATAGAGGGATGCGCGCTACCATCCCTGTCACAGGAGGATGCGTGCTGCTGTCCTGGTGGAGCTAAAGCAGCTGTGGAGTGCTGTGTCCAGGGTAACTTTTCAGCTCCAGAATGGATGTCGGATGTGAATGGGATTTCTGGATTTCAGTCCGGGGAAATGTTATATTATCTTGTACAGCTGAATGGGTCAGAAAAGCTACATACTGATGACAAAGGCGATTTATTTAATTTCTGCCCCAAGTTGAAAATCCATACCAACATCTGGTGTCATTACTTTTCCACTCATTTGAAGGAGGTATTGCTGTACATTTATTGCACTACGCTAGCAAAGAAGGGTCTGGGAAAAAAAATTATGCATGGCTGGTGGTGGGGGTAGTAGTTGGGAAAGTGGGAACATCTAAAGTAATACTGCAGCGTCCCACTCAGGACACGTGGAACTGCAAATGTATTGCTTCATTGTCATTGCTGTATTGCATGTCATTTTGCATTGCTACATCTGTTGTATCCCTGTTCAAAGGCTGGTCAAGTGTGCTTTATACATCCCACCACTAGATGGGGATAGCACCACCCTGGGATTTCTAGCCCAGCTCAGGTCTAATCTCTGTTCAGTTTTTTGCCCGTTAGTGAGTGTGCAGATCAAGCACAAGTCAGTTCAGGAGTGAAGTCTAGTCCAAGAAGGGACAAAGTAGAAAAATGACTTAAACCAAAGGATAATAGCCACTACCCAGGCACCAAAGACCTTTGGGGAGTCTAGGTGAAGGATTCTCTAGCGACGGGCGACCTCAACAAACTTCACTGGATTTAAAAGGGACTGGAAGCAAAGTCACCTACCAGTAAGAATTATACTGAACCACAGCCTGAGTCAGGACCTAGCCAAAACCTATTAACAGTGGATCAACAGAATTCCTCTATATACCCAGAGACTGTATTCTGGCTGGATGTTTATGCTGCAACTTAAACCAGCTACAGTAAAAGTAGTGAGTTGTATCCTACCACTGTCTACCTCATTCTTCAATACTACCACTACAACTGGTTGTACCACCATAAACGGTACTGGCGTCACAACAAATACCACCAAGGGACCCAGCCGCCACAAGCACTCTAAACACCGCCGTCATCAAGGGCACCTCAACCTCCATCTTGGCTGCTGCTCCCCTACCACAGAGTGTGCCTCGGAAGGTTTCGTGCTGTCTTCCTCATCACTGTGCTGCCGGCCCAGGGAGGTTTTCTGCTAACCGTGAGTAAACCAATGAACTGTATTACTACTCCCCCTCATCGGCCCACCGTGCACCTCACGTGTCGCCCCTGCGGTTCTGGCATGTGGCAATACCTTTACATACAAGAAGTTCTGGCTGAATGTAGTGATTATACAGCTGCAGGCTACAGAAAATGGACTACTACTAAGAAACCTATGTGGTTTTAATATAAATATCACAAAAAAATATGCAGCCCGACAGAACAATAACCGGGAAATAGGCCAAGCAGAATGTCCTTGTATATATAATACATTATGCTTTCAAGCACTTTGCCGCCCATGTCACATCTACTTATTGGCTCTTTAAATTCATGCTATCAAGTTTTATATATTTTCTGGATTAAAAGGAGATTTTAAAGATAAGAATATCATAAATTGTGGCTGGCATTGTGCAGCTACACTGAATGCACCATCCTTCATACTTCAGAGGCTGCTTCAGAAAAGTCTCTATCTTGGAAACAAATATGATTACACACAGTAGAACTACTGTATCATCCAAAATATTTAGAAGGGGGCAAGTCACTTGAGAATTACAAATGTGCCTAATGAAAACCTGAGAATGTTCTTTCCACACAATATGAATAATTCCTTCAGACAGAAATGTAATATTCTATGCAGTATGTAACAGATGAATCTCTACTCTTCTTGTCTGTGTTTATTTACAAATAAAAGACAAAATTATCTTGGTAGCTGTGATTATTTATTGGAATTTTTTTTCTAGGAATGAAAATTTTGGAATGAATTAAGAAATACAGTAATCAGCAGTCGCCCTCCTCCTATTTGTTTGGCTTAACACTTTATTTCCTGGGGAGGATGTGATTCATTGCAATTGCCTTTGTATGGTATTACCCTGGCTCTCACAAAGGCTACCCCTTTCCCCGCACGGGAACGAGAGGTGTAAATTCCACTCTGAGGACGGGATCCCGCTTGGATCCCGGCTCCGCATCGCGAGTCACGTCGGCTGCTGCCATAAATAGTTCCCAGCTGTGCATTTATCATCCGACAGTATCAATTAATCAAAGTTTAGGCTATAATATGGTGCAGTATAAATAATTTATATAATATATATATATATATATTTCATAATTATTGTGTAGCAGACAGTAATAAAATAGGTATAAATAAATAGGTATATAGCTCTTTAACCCCTTCAGGACATAGTTATTTTTCACCTTAACCACCTCAGCCCCCAGTGCTTAAACACCCTGAAAGACCAGGCCACTTTTTACACTTCTGACCTACACTACTTTCACCGTTTATTGCTCGGTCATGCAACTTACCACCCAAATGAATTTTACCTCCTTTTCTTCTCACTAATAGAGCTTTCATTTGGTGGTATTTCATTGCTGCTGACATTTTTACTTTTTTTGTTATTAATCGAAATTTAACGATTTTTTTTGCAAAAAAATGACATTTTTCACTTTCAGTTGTCAAATTTTGCAGAAAAAACGAGATCCATATATAAATTTTGCTCTAAATTTATTGTTCTACATGTCTTTGATAAAAAAAAAATGTTTGGGTAAAAAAAAAATGGTTTGGGTAAAAGTTATAGCGTTTACAAACTATGGTACAAAAATGTGAATTTCCGCTTTTTGAAGCAGCTCTGACTTTCTGAGCACCTGTCATGTTTCCTGAGGTTCTACAATGCCCAGACAGTACAAACACCCCACAAATGACCCCATTTCGGAAAGTACACACCCTAAGGTATTCGCTGATGGGCATAGTGAGTTCATAGAACTTTTTATTTTTTGTCACAAGTTAGCGGAAAATGATGATTTTTTTTTTTTCTTTTCTTACAAAGTCTCATATTCCACTAACTTGTGACAAAAAATAAAAAGTTCTATGAACTCACTATGCCCATCAGCGAATACCTTGGGGTCTCTTCTTTCCAAAATGGGGTCACTTGTGGGGTAGTTATACTGCCCTGGCATTCTAGGGGCCCAAATGTGTGGTAAGGAGTTTGAAATCAAATTCTGTAAAAAATGACCTGTGAAATCCGAAAGGTGCTCTTTGTAATATGGGCCCCTTTGCCCACCTAGGCTGCAAAAAAGTGTCACACATCTGGTATCTCCGTACTCAGGAGAAGGTGGGGAATGTGTTTTGGGGTGTCATTTTATATATACCCATGCTGGGTGAGAGAAATATCTTGGCAAAAGACAACTTTTCCCATTTTTTTATACAAAGTTGGCATTTGACCAAGATATTTATCTCACCCAGCATGGGTATATGTAAAAAGACACCCCAAAACACATTCCTCAACTTCTCCTGAATACAGAGATACCAGATGTGTGACACTTTTTTGCAGCCTAGGTGGGCAAAGGGGCCCATATTCCAAAGAGCACCTTTCGGATTTCACAGGTCATTTTTTACAGAATTTGATTTCAAACTCCTACTTACCACACATTTGGGCCCCTAGAATGCCAGGGCAGTATAACTACCCCACAAGTGACCCCATTTTGGAAAGAAGACACCCCAAGGTATTTCGTGAGGGGCATGGCGAGTTCCTAGAATTTTTTATTTTTTGTCACAAGTTAGTGGAAAATGATGATTTTTTTTTTTTTTTTTTTTCATACAAAGTCTCATATTCCACTAACTTGTGACAAAAAATAAAACCTTCCATGAACTCACTATGCCCATCAGCGAATACCTTGGGGTCTCTTCTTTCCAAAATGGGGTCACTTGTGGGGTAGTTATACTGCCCTGGCATTCTAGGGGCCCAAATGTGTGGTAAGGAGTTTGTAATCAAATTCAGTAAAAAATGACCTGTGAAATCCGAAAGGTGCTCTTTGGAATATGGGCCCCTTTGCCCACCTAGGCTGCAAAAAAGTGTCACACATCTGGTATCTCTGTATTCAGGAGAAGTTGAGGAATGTGTTTTGGGGTGTCTTTTTACATATACCCATGCTGGGTGAGATAAATATCTTGGTCAAATGCCAACTTTGTATAAAAAAATGGGAAAAGTTGTCTTTTGCCAAGATATTTCTCTCACCCAGCATGGGTATATGTAAAATGACACCCCAAAACACATTCCCCACCTTCTCCTGAGTACGGAGATACCAGATGTGTGACACTTTTTTGCAGCCTAGGTGTGCAAAGGGGGCCCATATTCCAAAGAGCACCTTTCTGATTTCACAGGTCATTTTTTACAGAATTTGATTTCAAACTTCTTACCACACATTTGGGCCCCTAGAATGCCAGGGCAGTATAACTACCCCACAAGTGACCCCATTTTGGAAAGAAGAGACCCCAAGGTATTCGCTGATGGGCATAGTGAGTTCATGGAAGTTTTTATTTTTTGTCACAAGTTAGTGGAATATGAGACTTTGTATGAAAAAAAAAAAAAATAAAAGAAATCATCATTTTCCACTAACTTGTGACAAAAAATAAAAAATTCTAGGAACTTGCCATGCCCCTCACGGAATACCTTGGGGTGTCTTCTTTCCAAAATGGGGTCACTTGTGGGGTAGTTATACTGCCCTGGCATTTTCCAGGGGCCCTAATGTGTGGTAAGTAGGTAAATGACCTGTGAAATCCGAAAGGTGCTCTTTGGAATGTGGGCCCCTTTGCCCACCTAGGCTGCAAAAAAGTGTCACACATCTGGTATCTCCATACTCAGGAAAAGGTGGGGAATGTGTTTTGGGGTGTCATTTTACATATACCCATGCTGGGTGAGAGAAATATCTTGGCAAAAGACAACTTTTCCCATTTTTTTATACAAAGTTGGCATTTGACCAAGATATTTATCTCACCCAGCATGGGTATATGTAAAAAGACACCCCAAAACACATTCCTCAACTTCTCTTGAATACAGAGATACCAGATGTGTGACACTTTTTTGCAGCCTAGGTGGGCAAAGGGGCCCAAATTCCTTTTAGGAGGGCATTTTTAGACATTTGGATACCAGACTTCTTCTCACGCTTTGGGGCCCCTAAAATGCCAGGGCAGTATAAATACCCCACATGTGACCCCATTTTGGAAAGAAGACACCCCAAGGTATTCAATGAGGGGCATGGTGAGTTCATTGAAAAAAAATTTTTTTGGCACAAGTTAGCGGAAATTGATTTTTTTGATTTTGTTCTCACAAAGTCTCCCTTTCCGCTAACTTGGGACAAAAATTTCAATCTTTCATGGACTCAATATGCCCCTCAGCGAATACCTTGGGGTGTCTTCTTTCCAAAATGGTGTTATTTGTGGGGTGTTTGTACTGCCCTGGCATTTGAGGGTCTCCGCAATCATTACATGTATGCCCAGCATTAGGAGTTTCTGCTATTCTCCTTATATTGAGCATACGGGTAATGAGATTTTTTTTTTCCGTTCAGCCTCTGGGCTGAAAGAAAAAAATGAACGGCACAGATTTCTTCATTCGCATCGATCAATGTGGATGAAAAAATCTCTGCCAAAAAAAGAAAAAGGAGGGGAAAGGCGTCTGCCAGGACATAGGAGCTCCGCCCAACATCCATACCCACTTCAGCTCGTATGCCCTGGCAAAGCAGATTTCTCCATTCACATCAATCGATGTGGATGAATAAATCATTGCCGGAATTTTTTTTTTTATATATACAAAGTGTTTGCCAAAGTATATGAACACCGCCACCTCCTCAGCTCATATGCCTCGGCAAACGTATGTTTTACTGCAGAGGAGAAATCTCGTCTTGCAGCGCCGCATACACCGACTTGCGTGTAATCTGACAGCAGCGCAATGCTTCTGTCTGAATGCACATCAGTGCTGCAGCTGGTCGATCGGTTGGTCCACCTGGAAGGTAAAAAAAACAAAACAAAAAAGAAAAAACCAGGCCGCAAAGCAATAACTTTATTAACTTTAGAACAGAACATACAGTGGCGGAAATAATTATTTGACCCCTCACTGATTTTGTAAGTTTGTCCAATGACAAAGAAATGAAAAGTCTCAGAACAGTATCATTTCAATGGTAGGTTTATTGTAACAGTGGCAGATAGCACATCAAAAGGAAAATCGAAAAAATAACTTTAAATAAAAGATAGCAACTGATTTGCATTTCATTGAGTGAAATAAGTATTTGAACCCCTACCAACCATTAAGAGTTCTGGCTCCCACAGAGTGGTTAGACACTTCTACTCAATTAGTCACCCTCATTAAGGACACCTGTCTTAACTAGTCACCTGTATAAAAGACACCTGTCCACAGAATCAATCAATCAAGCAGACTCCAAACTCTCCAACATGGGAAAGACCAAAGAGCTGTCCAAGGATGTCAGAGACAAAATTGTAGACCTGCACAAGGCTGGAATGGGCTACAAAACCATTAGCAAGAAGCTGGGAGAGAAGGTGACAACTGTTGGTGCGATTGTTCGAAAATGGAAGGAGCACAAAATGACCATCAATCGACCTCGCTCTGGGGCTCCACGCAAGATCTCACCTCGTGGGGTGTCAATGGTTCTGAGAAAGGTGAAAAAGCATCCTAAAACTACACGGGAGGAGTTAGTTAATGACCTCAAATTAGCAGGGACCACAGTCACCAAGAAAACCATTGGAAACACATTACACCGCAATGGATTAAAATCCTGCAGGGCTCGCAAGGTCCCCCTGCTCAGGAAGGCACATGTGCAGGCCCGTCTGAAGTTTGCCAATGAACACCTGAATGATTCAGAGAGTGACTGGGAGAAGGTGCTGTGGTCTGATGACACCAAAATAGAGCTCTTTGGCATTAACTCAACTCGCTGTGTTTGGAGGAAGAAAAATGCTGCCTATGACCCCCAAAACACCGTCCCCACCGTCAAGCATGGGGGTGGAAACATTTTGCTTTGGGGGTGTTTTTCTGCTAAGGGCACAGGACAACTTATTCGCATAAACGGGAAAATGGACGGAGCCATGTATCGTGAAATCCTGAGCGACAACCTCCTTCCCTCTGCCAGGAAACTGAAAATGGGTCGTGGATGGGTGTTCCAGCACGACAATGACCCAAAACATACAGCAAAGGCAACAAAGGAGTGGCTCAAGAAGAAGCACATTAAGGTTATGGAGTGGCCTAGTCAGTCTCCGGACCTTAATCCAATCGAAAACCTATGGAGGGAGCTCAAGCTCAGAGTTGCACAGAGACAGCCTCGAAACCTTAGGGATTTAGAGATGATCTGCAAAGAGGAGTGGACCAACATTCCTCCTAAAATGTGCGCAAACTTGGTCATCAATTACAAGAAACGTTTGACCTCTGTGCTTGCAAACAAGGGTTTTTCCACCAAGTATTAAGTCTTTTTTTGTTAGAGGGTTCAAATACTTATTTCACTCAATGAAATGCAAATCAGTTGCTATCTTTTATTTAAAGTTATTTTTTCGATTTTCCTTTTGATGTGCTATCTGCCACTGTTACAATAAACCTACCATTGAAATGATACTGTTCTGAGACTTTTCATTTCTTTGTCATTGGACAAACTTACAAAATCAGTGAGGGGTCAAATAATTATTTCCGCCACTGTATTAACTTTTTTTAACTTTTTTAACTTTTTTACTTACCGGTAATTTTTTTTTTTGTTTAGTTTTTTTTACTTTTATAGAACAAACCTCTCCTTCCCCATGGGACAATGTGCAAAGCGCAAATCGCCCAAAGATGTGGCGAAGTACGTTATGCACTTTATCCCAGGTGAAAGGAGAGGTTTGCAGCAGCTGTGAGAGAAAGGGCCCTAATAGCCCTGTGTGCCTGTCCTGGTGAGATGTGATCCCTATGCTAGGTGTACCTGTGTGTGGTACTTCCGGAAACACTCACCATAGCATAGGGCAGGGTGGTCCGGACAGTCAGGACAGAAATAGCGGGTGTCACGCCTTATTACACTCCTGCTACAGACACGAAATTTTTTTCGGGGTGGCGGTTGGGTTGAGGTACCAGCAACGACACTGGGGAAATGTCGCTCGTGTAGACGGCTAACTACACTGGTGGATGGGGCCACGGAACCTCCCGGATAAATGAGGTTCTCGATGATCTCTTCCTGGAATTTGAGGAAGGATCCTGTTCTCCCAGCCTTACTGTAGAGAACAAAACTATTATAGGCAGCCAATTGAATTAAATATACAGACACCTTCTTATACCAGCGTCTGGTTCTGCGGGAAACTAAATAGGGAGCCAACATCTGGTCATTGAAGTCCACCCCTCCCATGAGCGCATTATAGTCGTGGACTGAGAGGGGCTTTTCAATGACACGGGTTGCCCTTTCAATTTGGATTGTCGTGTCTGCGTGAATGGAGGAGAGCATGTAAACGTCACGCTTGTCTCTCCATTTCACCGCGAGCAGTTCTTCGTTACACAAGGCAGCCCTCTCCCCCCTTGCAAGACGGGTGGTTACAAGCCGTTGGGGGAAGCCCACGCGACTAGTTCGCGCGGTGCCACAGGCGCAAATCCGTTCTAGAAACAAATGCCTAAAGAGGGCCACACTTGTGTAAAAATTGTCCACATAAAGATGGTACCCCTTGCCGAATAAGGGTGACACCAAGTCCCAGACTGTCTTCCCACTGCTCCCCAGGTAGTCAGGGCAACCGACCGGCTCCAGGGTCTGATCTTTTCCCTCATAGATCCGAAATTTGTGGGTATAGCCTGTGGCCCTTTCACAGAGCTTATACAATTTGACCCCATACCGGGCGCGCTTTCTTGGGATGTATTGTTTGAAGCCAAGGCGCCCGGTAAAATGTATTAGGGACTCGTCTACGCAGATGTTTTGCTCGGGGGTATACAAATCTGCAAATTTCTGGTTGAAATGGTCTATGAGGGGCCGAATTTTGTGGAGCCGGTCAAAAGCTGGGTGGCCTCTGGGACGGGAGGTGGTGTTGTCGCTAAAGTGCAGGAAACGCAGGATGGTCTCAAATCGTGTCCTGGACATAGCAGCAGAGAACATGGGCATGTGATGAATCGGGTTCGTGGACCAATATGACCGCAATTCATGCTTTTTAGTTAGACCCATGTTGAGGAGAAGGCCCAGAAAAATTTTAAGTTCGGAAACTTGGACTGGTTTCCACCGGAAAGACTGGGCATAAGAGCTTCCCGGGTTGGCGGATATAAATTGTGTGGCATACCGGTTTGTCTCTGCCACGACTAAGTCCAAGAGCTCC
>NC_053396.1:67414333-67481935 GCF_905171765.1 Bufo bufo
GCAGTCAAGAACAGCTCAAAAAATCCCAGGGCCGAACCGATTTGAGCCGTCTCAACCCGAACTCCAGACTGGGCGGTGAAAGGGGGAACTACAGGTGCGGCTGAAGTTGGTGACTGCCAATCAGGGTTTGCCAGCACCTCAGGGATTCTAGGGGCTCTACGGGCCTGTCTGCGCGGTGGCTGCGACGGGGTAACTACTGCACGTGCCACCGTACCAGCTTCAACTGCCCTTCTGGTGCTCGCCACGTCACCATGTTGTACGGCAGTGCTGGTACTATGTCCAGGGACGGCTGCGCTGCTGGTGTATGCCTCACCACGTGATCCGGCAGCAACAGCCCCACTCTGCTGCTCTTGAAGCGGATCCTGCATAACCTGTGGTCTAGCGACACGGGGCCGGGTATGCCTGGTGCTGCCAGGGACCTCCACCTCCTCGTCCGAACTTTGGGTCAGAGAGCCACTGCTTTCCACAGGTTCATATTCTGACCCGCTAGATTCGTCAGATGAGGGTTCCCACTCCTCATCCGACTGGGTCAGAATCCTGTAGGCCTCTTCAGAAGAATACCCCCTGTTTGACATTTTGGACTACTAAATTTAGGGGTATTCCCTGAGACTACCCAAGAAAAAAAGCAAGCCTGTCTTACAAAGGGGAGGCTAGCGAAGTACCGGAGGCCGCTGCGGTTGATAAAAAATATCAAAACTGATTTTTTTATCGCCGCAGTGCGTGTAAAGTGAATGTGCAGTGATCAAAAAACAAATTTTTTTTTGTCACTGCGGTGGGGCGGGCGTGGGTGAACGCACGTGTGGGCGACCGATCAGGCCTGATCGGGCAAACACTGCGTTTTGAGTGGAGGGCGAACTAAGGTGACACTAATACTATTATAGATCTGACAGTGATCAGTTTTGATCACTTACAGATACTATAAAAGTACAAATGCTGATTAGCGATACGCTAAACAGCGAATAAAAGTGACTGCGGTGCGGTGGGCTGGGCGCTAACTGACGCTAACTACCTAACCAAGGAGCCTAAACTATCCCTAAAACCTAACAGCCAATACTAGTGAAAAAAAAAAGTGACAGTTTACACTGATCACTTTTTGTCTTTCACTAAGTGATTGACAGGGGGCGATCAAGGGGTTAATTAGGATGATGGGGGTGATGGAAGGTGATCAGGGGCTAAGGTGTAGTGTTGGTGGGTACTCACAGTGATCTCTGCTTCTCTGCTGGATCCAACCGACGAAAAGGACCAGCAGAGAAGCCATATAACAGATCATATTTACTAATATGATCTGTTATCTGGCTTCTGATTTGATTTTTTGAAAATCGCCAGCCTGCCAGCCAATGATCGTGGCTGGCAGGCTGGTGACGAAATACTTCTTTAACTTTTGCCGGCCCGCGATGCGCATGCGCGGGCCGGCAATGCACGAAATCTCGCGTCTCGCGAGAGGACGCACCGGCGCGTCCACCCAGAACAACAGGACCGCCGCAAAGACGCAATCCTGCGTACGGCGGTCCTGAGGAGGTTAAAGGGGTTGTCCGAGTTATGAAAAAAAATAATATAGCACTGAAAATCTGATTATATAACTGAGCTAAGCAAGTTTTATGCAAAAAAAATATATATTTTTTTCCTCATTTCCCTGGTCCTTTTCTGGCCCTTTGTTTACATGCAATAAAAACAATCTCTGCCCCTCCCCCTGCTCTGCTAAGGGAGTGCATACAAGAGCTTCCCTGAGTGACATGTCTGCCTGCTGGGAGACTCTGCAGCTTGTTGAATGTGTAGGACTACAAGTCCCAGCTGTATAATGACACTGCTAAGGGAGTGGATACAAGAGCTGCCCTGAGTGCTGGGAGACTCTGCAGCATGTTGTATGTGTAGGACTACATGTCCCACCTGTGTAATGACACTGCTAATACACACAGGATCTTCCCCCTACCTTCTTGTGAAATGCTCTCTCTAGTATGTCAGATCATGTGCCCAGAATTGTCTCCTCACTGCCTGCATATCTGTGCAGCTGAAGGGGTTAAGAATCCTAGCAGAGAGTAGACGGCAGTGAAGGGGGGGCGTGGCCAGCACAGTGACGTCTCCTTTACAGGCTTGTAAACGACCTTTATCAGAGCAGGGAGAGAAGCTGACATCACAGGTCATGTGACCCTCAGTGAACTCTGAGAAACCAGCCACTGGAGATAAAGTGAGTGAATTGGAAAGCTGTTACATTTGCTTAGTTAGGAACATAGAAAGAACCAAAAAATAACTCGGATAACCCCTTTAAGGACTAGGCCCAGATATCAAACATTTTTAGTGTATTTTTTTTATTTTATTTTTATCAATTATATATTTGCGGCTATAAAAGAAATTCGATTTTTATTTTTTATTTTTTGTGACTTTACACTTAGCCTGATTAGACTCCTGCCTTTAGCAGTACTCTGATCAGGCTTAGCTATACCATGATTAATATTAAATTAGATGGCCTTCTCTATATATAAAACATATATCCTTTATTCTAAGAACGATGTATTATACATTAATGCAAATATACTTATATACTTTATAAAAGCAAAACAAATATAAAAATATACGTGTATCATGCAATTTTGTTTATTACTAGTGCGGAGCCGAAGCACTTTTTAAAACATGTTATTTAATAGCAATATTATAGAGCAGAATAAGTCCTCCTGTTGTTATAGTCCTCTTCTTTATATGTTTTTTTGCCACTTTATATTTCAATGCCTTTCATAACTTCTATGTGCTTGAGTTGAATATGGTATATTATTAATCTGCTTACCAGTGTTTCAGTGCTATTGTCCGCTGTTACTGAAAGAAAGACAACTATAGTAAAGTCAGCCACGTATGTAACAGCAGACAATCGCACTAAAACACTGGTAAGCAGATTAATAATATACCATATTTAACTTCAATATTCATATTCTATATTTTTATATTTTTATATTTGTTTTGTTTATTTAAGTATATTTACATTAATGTATAATATATTGTTCTTAGAATAAAGGATATATGTTTTATATATAGGGCCGTCCATCTAATTTAATATTAATTATAGCAGTGGTGAAGCAGGCTGGGCAATATCCCATTGAGCTTTCTCTTTAGAAGTATATTTATTAATTATACAGTACCATGGCAAGCCGGAAGCACCACGGCCCGATGGGGAAGGGAGGGAGCTCCCTCCCTCTGTGATCCCGTCAAGCATCAGGTCGCTGTAACGGCACAGCAGTGGCCCGATGGAAGATGGAGGGAGCTCCCTCCCTGTTAACCCTTTCCATACAGTGGTCCCTATGGACTGCACCGATGTCGGCCATTTCAAGCAGAGTGTCAGCTGTATGCTGACACTCTGCTAACTGCTCATGCCATCCTGAAAATGGGGAAAGGGGTGGGGGCGGGGGAGCTGAAATGGGGCACATCAGGAGCTGTGGGGGGGGGTTAAGTAATAAAATAACTATATATATATATATATATATATATATATATATCTACATATTTAACAAGGTTCTGATCCCCACAGTCACGGACACCTTTCAGCCAGCATTGTTCTTAGAATAAAGGCTATATGTTTTATATATAGAGCTGGCCATCTAATTTAATATTAATTATAGCAGCTCAGTGGTGAAGCAAACTGGGGGATTTCTGCGCCCGCTCAGCCATCCTGAAATGGGACACATCAGAAGCTGCCGGATGGGGGGGGAAAGGTGAAGTATTATACCTACATATACACTATATATTGTTAGATATGTGGAGAAAGGTTGCGGAGGAGGATCGAGCATAGTGTAGTGTAGTGTAATTACATATTTTAGGTTAACACTGCCATCGACTGGCCTTGTGTATTGCTGTTACAATTATTATTTCGTTCGGAATGAAAGAGGAGAAGTCGCGATTCATTAGTGTTCGCAAGCGCTACTACATCTGTATGCCTAAAATTATCTCTAAGCTTCTGGTATTGTCCCAAGAACTTAGTCCCCAAGACCTTGGTTTTACTGCCCCAAGAACTAGTAATTTAACTCAGAAACAATTTCCTAATATCCTGGTTTTGTCGACCAAGATATGACTAAAATTACCTCTGAGACTCTAAAACTCAGAAAGGATTTCCTAACATCCTGGTTCTGCCGCCCCAGATATGACTAAAATTATTTCTAAGTCTCTGGTTATACCGCCCCAGATACTTACAAGAGACCTTTTGACAAAAGACAAAAACAGAAACAAAACAACTTCTATTTTAATTTCTTACCCTAATTCTTCCCTGACCCTTAACAGTGCCCTCTATAGCAGCCTGCTCCCTTAACAGTGACCGCTGCAGTTCCCCACCCCCATAACAATGACCTCCACAGCACCCCACCCCCTTAACAGTGATCTCCACAGCAACGCACCCCCTATAACAGTGACCGCCATAGTCCCCACGCCCTCTTAAAGGTTACCTCCACAGTGCCCTGCCTGCTTAATAGTGACCTCCACAGCACACTGCCCCCTTAACAGTGACTTCCATGTCCCCCCTCTGCCTTAACAGTGACTTCCACAGCCTTAATTATGACCTCTACAGTGTTACCTGATGTAAAACTATGTGTATGTCAGTGAGGTGATGACTGGGGGACCTTCTAGCTTTTATTTGCTAATAAGGGTCATGTGACCATGTATGTCAGGATATGAGTGAAGGATCTGCAAGCTTCTATTAGCTAATATGAGTCATGTAATGTGCCATTTGCATTTTTTGGGAATAGTACTGTATGTCCTAGAGAGCTGAGACCTTTATGAAAATCCCATTCCCCAATGTACCTGTGTGCCAAATTTTATGTCTGATGGTTTATTAATTTATTTATATTTCTTTTGTTTTCAACAGTTGCAAATGAAATGGAAGAGAAGATAGACACAATACCAACACTACTCATAGCAATCAAGCAAGCGTCAGAGAGTGGAAATGAGATTTTGAGCTCTAGCCTAGATACTCATGATTCAACTGCAGTTTCTGCTGAGCTTTCTAATGGAAAAAAAGAAACAGGTGATTTTGCTGTGCCCCATGATGAAAGTACATTATGCCCTATCACAAAAGACTTGTCTCATTCTCTGAAAAAGTATGACCAGAGCAAGACACTGGGCTCAAGAAGAAACAGTATGCTGAAAGTGCCAGAAGAAAATAGTATAGAGCATTGTAAAGACCCACCAGCACATATTGAGGAAAAAAACGCTCTAGAAGGAGAATTAGTCAAATGTATTGAGGAGTTTAAAAAAATAAGAATTCCAATGGTGTTCCCCAACAAGAAAAGACATTGGCAGAATGAACTACTTAGGAAATATGAGCTGTAAGAAGAAAAAATCATATTTATAGAGAATCTGTCATAGGATTTGGAACTATGAAACTGACTGACCTGTTGCATGTGTGCTTGGTAGCTGAAGACTTCTGTGTTGGTCCCAGGTTCATATGTGCCCATGTTGCTGAGAAAAATGAAGTTTTAATATATGCAAATGAGCCTCTAGGAGTTGCCTTTACACCTAGAGCCTCTGTTCTCTCTGCAACTGCTGTGCCCTCTCCAGTTTCATTGACAGGGCTAGGCAGTCCCTGTCAATCAAAGTGCAACGGGTACGGCAGTTGCAGAGAAAGCCCCATTGCTCCTAGAGGCTCATTTGCATATGTTAACACATCATTTTTCTCAGCAATGCAGCCACATATGAACATGATACCAGCACAGATGCCTTCAGCTGCCAAACGCACATGCAAATGGTCAGCCAGTTTCATACTGCAGGTACAAATCTGCTGACAAAAAGTTATGTTATAACAAAATCACCAAGACCCTGACAGGTGACAGTTGACAAGATATTATGGCTTATTTGCACAGTAGTGCAACATGCTGATGAACATGCTGTCAGATGTCTTATGTCAATCAGACGCCTCCCTGATGATATTACATGATGGACAAGGATCTGCCTGATTTTTTCAGCATTGAGGACACCATTAATCTTGACCAAATCCCCAACTCCTATTGCTGAAAACAGTGCAGCAGATGAAAGACACATATGGGGTCATTTATGAAACTGTAAAATAGAACTCGCTTAGTTGCCCATAGCAACCAATCAGATTCCACCTTTAATTTTTCACAGATCCTTTGGAAAATGAAAGGTGGAATCTGATTGGTTGTTAGGGGCAACTAAGCCGGTTCTACTTTAAACCAGTTTGATAAATGACACAAATAATGCTTACTTCCCTTAAAAATTAGAACATGTCCAGCAATGGAAACCCAGATACACCCATTTACTGTTCTGAGAAGTCTGGCCAGAAGTGGTCTTCATGGCAGAAATGCGGACTAAAAAAACCTAACCTCAACTATGCAAGAAAACATAAAAAATAAAGAGAACTATGCCTCCTTTTTTATATATTTTTTTATTTAATCCAATAAAGTACAAAAAGAACAATAGTAGTACATTTAACAGTTACATAATAAAAAACAAAACAAAAAAACATCAGGCATCAACCAAGAGGAAGTAAGCGTGCTTAATACAATTGCACCGATAAAATGTAGTAGGGTATTCGTTCCCCTACCACTAAAACATCCCCTACATGGAGATACTTGACCTATCCAATACATTACAGTAAATGCACACCACTTATATTACCTTTAAACCTTATTTCCCCCCTCCCAAACCCATATCCCCCCACCCTATATCCACCGGGAAGATTGGGGGGGGAAGGAGGACAAAAAACAAATAAGTAAAAAAAAAAAAATATATATATATATATATCCATATCTATTTGTTTTGACCACTGAGCCCAAATTTTCTCATGTCTATAACCTATGTTGCTCTTAATATATCCTACTCTTTCTATTATACAATTGGAGTTCATCAAATTTTCCCATTCTTTTATTATTGGTACCTCAGGGCGCATCCATTTTCTTGCTATCATTAAGCGCGCTATAAAAAACATGATTTGTATAACATAATTTCATTCTCCTTTGATAGCTCATGGGAAGTTTCACCCAAAATACATACAGAAGCCGTCCATTGGATTTTGAAACTAAAAATATCCCCGATTAATTCAATCAGACTGCACCAAAATGGTTGAATCTTTGGGCACCTCCACCACATATGGATAATATCCGCTTTATCATTCATACATCTAGGACATAATCCGGGCGTTTTAGCTGAAACTTTCTTGAGCCATTTTGGTGTTATATATAAACGGTGTAATATCATAAACTGAGTTACCCTATGAGAGGGGTTCCTCAGATATGGTGTGAACTCTGACAGGTGATCACTCAGGACCTAGGGAAATAAAACTCACTGGAGGAGGTTGTGCTGGATAGGCACAACATTGGATGTAGCTTTCAGTTATGTGTATGTGGTCTGAAAGCAGCTCCCTTCTGCAGCAGGATATCCACCTTGGTTTCCAATTACAGAATATAATAAAAAAAACAAAAAACAGTGACAGGCTAAAATACTCCACGATTTATTTACACAATAAATATACATAAAGCATAACAAACAGTGATAAAATGGTTGATGAATTGGTTTCTCCAAGAAATTCGCAAAGTGCAAAAAGTGTGTTAAATCAGATCTATCCCGGCCGGCAGTTAAACTTTAGGGAGAATGTATCTCAGGGTATATCACTGTGCATTGTATCAACATGAATAGCTAGTCCTTTCTGGTAGCAAAACTGTTACTGTGCATCAGAATGACAAGCAGGTCACATATATATGGACGTGCAGGCCACCAACAGTCCTAGCTAACCCCTAGCTAAACCAAAAGAAAAGCATACAGGAGCCATCGGTAAAGCAAAAAAAAACGCAGGAGCAGTGTCCCAATGACTCTTTAGTGTATCAATAAGGTCATGGAGTCAGCGCCACTAAAGTAGAAGAAAAAAAAATATTTTTTTTTTTTTTAATTCATGTTGTGGCAGTGCAAATACATGTGTTTGAATCCCTTCTGTTAGCTGTAGATTGACTGTGTGTCACTATTAGGCTTAGTTCACACTTGACTTATTTGGTCATTTATTCTCATCAGTTATTGTCAGGCCAAAGGTGTGGGCCAAAACAATAAAACAGGTGCAGATCTATTTATAATACTCTGAGAGTAGGCTTGGCTCCTGAATTTGGCACACAATAAGTGATGGAAATAACTGACCAAGTAACAGAAGTGTGAACTTAGGTCAATATTAGCATAAGGTCTAAGTTATTAGAATGGACTTAACCGAACAGTGGCCCAAGATTCAAGTAGTGGCCCCATAACAGTGGGGAGGGTGTCAGCAGTAAGGCTGTGTTCACATCACTGTTTACTTTTCCCTTCTAATCATCCATCAGAGGAACAGCCCACAAAAACGTCATCCTGTATATTGAGCATCTGCCTTCAAATCGTCAGTATTTGGTCAGCATTTGATCCAAAACAGTGTGTGGGTCCAAAACAGAGATAACATGTGATGTAAATATTTGCATGCCTTCTGTGTTTTGGCCCCCTCCTGATTTTGGCTTCCAAATCATGATCAAATCCTCATGCAAAATACTGACCGTGTAGTAGAGACCTTATGGATGCTCAAAGGACAAGACACGTTATTTTTCTGTTCTTCTGATGGAAAAATAAACAGTGATGTCAACTCGGCCAAACAGGGTCACTAGTGTGCCTGTAACAGACTGGTGAGGGTGGCAATAGCATGAAGAGTCACAATAGTGGCTCCAGAACATAGTGGGGAGGGTGGCAATAGCATGAAGAGTCACAATAGTGGCCCCGGAAAAGAGTGGTGAGGGTGGAAACAGCATGAAGAGTCACAATAGTGGCCCCAGAACAGAGTGGGGAGAATGGGTAACAGCAGTGGCAGTAATGGCACAAGATGGTGGCAGTAGAGGCAGCAGGCATGTGGCATCAGGTGGGTGGCAGCATCACAATAGTGGCAGTAGCACATGGACAGAAGCAATGAGCCATTTGTCACAATGCTCCACTGTGGCGTCACACTACACTCAGATCATTACTGTAATCACTGAAGGTATATTGGCAATTGATCCTTGCTAATGTATATAATGTATCACTGAGGGCAAGGACCTAAAACTTAACTTTTATTTATAATCACAATAAAATAAAATTACAACTTGGATAAAGCATCCTAATTGGTGCGTAGAAAGCTATCAACGGTAGACGAAGGGGGGTAAAAGGCTGAGAAACTGGGATACAGGGAATAACTATCCCTAAACTTTCCCTCCACAGCTGTTCAGCCCAGAGATACACCTTAATGGTAGGTGTACTCTGTCTGCATACCTAGGACGGAACTGACCTTGAAAAGACCCTATTACAAGATGTATCCCAATTTCACAGGTCCCAACGCGTTTCCCCCTCTTACTGCAACAGAGGGTTCATCAGGGGACAATACCTAAATGGGTCAATACAGAAAAAGTGTGCGGCCTCTTAATGGACTAACAGTGCATTGATATAGGGGCAAAACGCGCAAAAATGGAACCAGTGGAACACACATGTACTCCTAAGATACAGAGTTTATGGCAAAACAATTCAGCAGAGTTGTAACCAACAGATAGAAACACCATTAGTCACAGTCCCTTAGCATTCATACTATGCAACAGTGCAAGGACTAATATTAAATGCAACATATATTCATGAAATGCTGAGTTTGAAACAGAGGGGTTATAAACAAACCAATCAATGAGACCATAATCACAATTGCTTGACAGTCATACTGTGACACAATACATGGGCTGATATTACCTGCATCACTGTGTCCTGTGTTGTTCACATTAGATACTAAGTGGGATCATACATACCAAGCCACTTGAGGTGCGAGTAGCATTAATACAAACTCTCAATCTGCCAACTGTGTGACCAGAGATGTGTTCCTGGGGCCAGATGATAGCTCTGTGATTATTAGTGATGAGTGGGAGGTGCCATATTCAATTTCGCAATATTTCGTGAATATTCAATCCAATATTCGTCTTATATTCGTTGAAATCGAATATTCGTCATTATTCTATTTATCGTTACTAATTATTTGCGTATTGCGATTTCCTTTTACCTGTATAAGGCAACTTTCCTATTGGTTGGCTATGGCTATGGCTAATATGTGTATTTTACGAATATTCGCTGTATTGCTGTAACTTCGTTTTTTACAATATTACGAATATTCTAAAAAACAAAGTTATAGCAATATAGCGAATATTCGTAAAATACACATATAGACTGTAATTTAGCTAATATAGTGCTATAATCTTTTTTTATAGTCAAATTTTTTTGTCTCTTCTGAACTTCAGTTTTGGAAAAAATTTACACTATTTAAAAAAATATATTATAGCACTATATTAGGTAAATTGCAGTCTATATGTGTATTTTACAAATATTCGCTATATTGCTATAACTTAGTTTTTTAGAATATTACGAATATATTCGTTATTTAGAATATTCAGCTTTTTTTTTTTTAAATCTGTACTGTTATTCCACTTTGGCATACTGCTCCCCGACACCATGGGATCGCCTGTGGGTTAGAATATACCTGAGATCGTGAAAACTCAGATCCAATGGTATTTTCTAACCCACAGGCATTCCCATGGTGACGGGGACACTTGTCAGGGAGGAGTATGCCGAAGTTGATTGAATAACAAATATATTTGCTATATTGCTATATATTTGTTTTTTCGAATATTCGTGGATATTCCAATCAAAAGAATATATGGCAATATTCAGTTTGCTAAAAGAGAAAATTTGGCTAGACGGACTTAGACGATTACTTCGGTCAGGCAGGCCAAGCAGGAAGAAGCACCAGTACGGTAACAGCCGGGTGGAATAATCAAAATCGTAATTTAATATATATTTTTTTCTGAATAATAAAATCGATTTATTATATTCGCTATCGCTCTCCCTAATTTAAATAAAGCGGGTAAGGTAATCGTGCGTGAGAAAGTGTCTGACGTAATTTACAGTATTAAAACAGCCCAGTGACTGTGACAAGTGTGAACTACCCTTCATCAAGCATTCATCACTAGTTGAACTTTACAAGTGAATGACTACAATGGCTACTGGAAGTACATCAAAGTTCAGACACATATTTGAGAAAGATGAAGACGACATCATATTAACTGTAAGTAATATTCTCTTAAAGCATATATGTTGTTTTTGTACATATTGCATGCAGCACAATGATTGTTTTGTAGATCACGAATTCAGAAATATTTGTAGATGCGATTATTATCTATATTAATCCGATTTTTTTTTTTTGTCTGAAAGTCAATTCAACACATTTTAACTGGTTACAGTATACATGGGCATAGGAAGCGGGGGGACGGATGCCCCCAGGAAATAATGCGGGGGGGACAGGTATGGTGATTTAATCCCCCCCAGCGGGGCAATGTGTGCGGCGGCGGCGGGGCACTGAGATGATCGCTTCCATTGTGGAAGCTCTCATCTCCATAGTGATCTGTTTGTATCGCCGTCCCCAGGACAGCGATACAAACAGAAGGCTGTGCGGAAGAGCAGGGGAGAGGTGTGTCCCTTTCCTGTTCCTCTGATAGGCTGCCGGCACTAGGCCGGCAGCCTATCAGAGGCCGGCGTAGGCGGCGTGATTGCGTCATCGTGCCGCCTGACCCGTACAGTTCGGGACACAGGCCGGAAGAGGCCTGCATCGCATCGCTGCCAAAGAGGTAAGTATAAGTGTTATTTTTTTTTTAAATATATACAATACTTTTACTGGAACATGATTGGGGGGGCTTGGCCCTGTTATTACTGGCACATAATGGGGGGGGGCCCTGTTATTACTGGCACATAATGGGGGGGGGCTGTTATTACTGGCACATAATGGGGGGGGCCCTGTTATTACTGGCACATGATTGGGGGGGCTGTTATTACTAGCACATAATGGGGGGGCCTGTTATTACTGGCACATGATTGGGGGGCTGTTATTACTGGCACATGATTGGGTGGGCTGTTATTACTGGCAAATGATGATGGCGGGGGCTGTTATTACTGGCTGATGAGAGGCACTGGGGGGCTGATGAGAGGCACTGGGGGCTGCTGGAGAGGCACTGGGGGCTGCTGGAGAGGCACTGGGGCTGCTATGAGGCATGGGGCTCTTATCTGAGGTCTGATTGGGGGTCATTCATATTGGGGTCTGAGCTGAGGTGTGATCTGAGATCTTATTAACATTGGGGATCTTATTGGGGCTGTTAGTTGAGGTCTGATAAACATTAGGGGTCTGATTGGTGGTCTGACCTGAGGTGTAATGAAAAATATTTTTTTCTTATTGTGCCCACTTCCAGCCCGGAGCCCAGAGCTGCCCAGAGCACTGATCCGGAGCAGCTTGGAGAAAAAGGCCTCACAGTCTTCCACACTCCTTCTGCCCATCCAGCACCCCTGAGGCCAAGCCAGCCAGCACCCCTGAGTCTTCAGAACTGTTCAGAATACCCTAGGCACGCCACTGCCCCCAGGTTAGGAATCTAAATCTTTTGTTATCATTCAGTATCATACAGCACTATAACCATTAAAGCCTACATTAGTTCTTATGGTGCAAGGGCAATGTTCCTGTAAATATAATTTTAATTCCTCCACCTAAACTTCCTGCTCACTGACATCATGTGGGAAAGCCTGCATGCTCACGCCATTCACCTCAGTTTCCACTACTTGCAGGAGCTGGTCTGTCAGTGTAAACAGCACAGTTCCCTGTTCCGCTCAGAGTACCGTGTAATGAGCTGGATTGGGAACAGCCTTGTGTGAATGTGTGCACACTTACCACACATCTCCTGTAGCTTTAGTGTGTGAGCTGGCAGTGGCAGGCACACATTTACAGGAACAGCTACCTTGCACCTAGTTAGCTGAAGTACGCTGCAGTGGTTGTGGTGCTTGGAGGTTCTCACTCTGTCTGCAGTTAGAAAATTGTTTCTATTTATATAGTTATAGTATTTAATTGTATTTATACAAGATCTTTTGTTTTGTTAAAATCAGGCAAAGTGGATTACTTAAAGTATTATTACCACTCGTTTGGTTAATTTCTGTGACCTGATAACAAAGAACTGTCCCTTTTGCATATTTTTTTGTTGTGAGATTTTTCACACACACACACACACACACTTAAAATGTAACGATATAAACAACTCGCAGTTTACTGAATAAGAATATACCCGGCAAGCAAAAATGGGGGTTCCTACACCCATGACAGTATATATTGCGAATTGGTGAAATTAGCATTTCGTCGGTGCACGATTTTAGTAGCATGTATGTATGGTCCATGGAAAAACTGTATCACATCTACATAGCACATCAATTTTCCTGCCACTATATATGTACCACACACAATATATATAGATTCTATTTTATGACCAAGACCTTTCTTAGTCTGAATGTAAGGTTTTACCGGTTCATTTTGCGTCACACAGGATGTACCGCGGCGAGGTGACCCAGCTATACATATGGTACCGTGCCTTAAAAAGACAGGTACATCTCAACTTACTTGGGCAAAATGTGATATGTCAGAGCCCACACACATAGAATCTCAATAGAATCAGGATTCTTAACAGTAACATGAAAATTAAAATTTGGCTTTCAATGTTTTTTGTTTTTTTCCCGGATATATGTTTAACCACCTCAGCTCCCTAGCTTAAACCCCCTTAAAGACCAGACCACTTTTTACAATTCTGCACTACACTACTTTCACGGTTTATTGCTCGCTCATACAACTTACCACCCAAATGAATTTTACCTCCTTTTCTTCTCACTAATAGAGCTTTCATTTGGTGGTATTTCATTGCTGCTGACATTTTTACTTTTTTTGTTATTAATCGAAATTGACCAATTTTTTTGCCAAAAAATTAATTTTTTCACTTTCAGTTGTTAAAAAAAAAAAATACATTTCTATATAAATTTTTCTCAAAATTTATTGTTCTACATGTCTTTGATAAAAAAATGCAATATGTGTATGTTTATTGGTTTGCGCGCAAAAGTTATAGCGTTTACAAACTATGGTGCTAAAATGTGAATTTCCGCATTTTGAAGCAGCTCTGACTTTCTGAGCACCTGTCATGTTTCCTGAGGTTCTACAATGCCCAGACAGTAGAAACACCCCACAAATGACCCCATTTAGGAAAGTAGACACCCTAAGGTATTCGCTGATGGGCATAGTGAGTTCATAGAACTTTTTATTTTTTGTCACAAGTTAGCGGAAAATGATGATTTTTTTTTTCTTACAAAGTCTCATATTCCACTAACTTGTGACAAAAAATAAAAACTTCCATGAACTCACTATGCCCATCACGTGACCCCATTTTGGAAAGAAGACACCCCAAGGTATTTCGTGATGGGCATAGTGAGTTCATGGAAGTTTTTATTTTTTGTCACATGTTAGTGGAATATGAGACTTTGTAAGAAAAAAAATAAAAATAAAAAAATAAAAAATCAATTTCTGCTAAATTGTGACAAAAAAAAATCTATGAACTCGCCATGCCCCTCAAAAGTAATCTTTTTATAGCGCCGCAGCGATTTTACTGCATTTTTTGTAGAGCCTATAGAACATGTCCTATTCTTGTCCGCAATTGCGGACAAGAAAAGGCATTTTCTATATAGTTCTGGCAATGTGTGGGTCCGCAAAATGCGGAAAGTACATTGCCGGTGTCCGTGTTTTGCGGATCCGCAGATCCGCAAAACACATACGGACGTCTGAATGGAGCCTTACAGGGGGGTGATCAATGACAGGGGGGTGATCAGGGAGTCTATATGGGTGATCACCCCACTGTCATTGATCATGCTGGCAGCCGCCAAAAGTAACTTAAAAAAACATAACACCATCCAATAACCCCGTATCTAATTGCAGAAGTGTTGTTTAGTTTCCCAAACCATCAATAACCCAGCCACAATACCCTACAGAAGTGGTCCCCAACCTTTTTTGCACCAAGGACCAGTTTCATGCAAGACAATTTTCCCAGGGACCAAGTGGGGGGAGGGGGCGGGGGTTCTGGGGCGGGGCTTAGGGGGTGGGCAGGGTTTAGGTGGTGCTAGTCGGCGCTGACTGACGCATAACAAAACACAAGGTGCATATTAAAATATATAACACTATATAACGACTATATAAACTGACTAGGGTCTCTACTGCATTGGTCTCTTCTGCACTGGTCTCTTCTGCACTGGTCTCTGCTGCACTGGTCTCTTCTGCACTGATCTCTGCTGCACTGTACCATATTTTTCGCCCTATATAAGATGCACCTAGGTTTAAGAGTAGAACAATAAGAAAAAAATATTTTTCATTACACGTCAGGTCAGACCAGCAATCAGACCTCCAATGTTAATCAGACCTCAGATCAGACCCCCAATGCCTCAGATCAACCCCCCAACCTTTAGCCATCTATCAGCCCCCATGTCAGCCATAAGCCCCCATGTCAGCCATCAGCCCCCCATATGAGCCATCAGCCTCTCATGTCAGCCATCTGACCTTATGTCAGCCATCAGCCCCTTATGTCAGCCATCAGCCCCCATGTCAGCCCCCAGGTCAGCCGTCAGCCCTCATTGCAAATAAAAAAAAACACTTACCTCTCCTGCTCCTGGTCATCATCGCGATCCTCTTCATTCTGCTGTCGGCTGTGTATCGCGGTGCACAGTGTGAGGTCACAAAGCGACCTCACGCTGTGAGCAGCCCTGGACAGCCGATAGCCGAGCCGAGGACCAGGAAGCGGTGAGTACAGATCCTTCACTGCTTCCTGGTCCTCCTGTACTAATGAAGCGATTCCATAATGGAAGCGCTTCATTAGTACCGCGTTAAAAACGGCCCTGATCGCCACGACCCGGCAAACAATCTTCCAGGGCCCAGTCCTAGGCCGCGGCCCTATAGCACATCCTCCTAACAAATCCCTGTGTTAGCTAATCGTACCTTGTAACTTCGACTAGTTCTATTCATCTATAGCACTTGTTTTCGCATATTATAAAACCACAAATTGAGGAAAATACACCATGTGTATAATCATAATCCCAAGCAGATAAATACATCTCAGAATTTCTTGATTTATTACTTTGTTATGAATTCAGAGTTTTTGGTCTAAATTCTTAACATTGTGTGATTATTTACAGGGCTTCCCGTTCCATCGACAAAACAACAAAGACGCAAAAGGCCTGTTCTGAACGTGGTGCAGGTGTCGATGGAGGAAGAGTCGGAGGAGCAGTTGGAGGGAGAGCAGGCCGGACCCTCTGCAACTGTCTTGGCCATTTCCCCCTCTGATGTCTGCAGTTCCCCCCCTGATGTCTGCAGTTCCCCCCCTGATGTCTGCAGTTCCCCCTCTGATGTCTGCACTTCCCCCCCTGATGAGTTTGAGGAGCAGTCGGAGGGAGAGCAGGCAGGACCCTCTGCAAATGTCTGGGTCACTTCCCCCCTGATGTCTGCAGTTCCCCCCCCTGATGTCTGCAGTTCCCCCTCTGATGTCTGAACTTCCCCCCCTGATCTATGTGCAATGGTGGAAGTAGAGGCGGAGGAGGCCGGACTTTCTCATCCACCAGAATTTAACCACCCAGGTCAAGAAGAAGAGGAGGAGGGAGAGGTGGTCTACACCCCCCACCAGGAGGGTAAATATGTGCACACATCAAAATAATTCTGTATACATAAGATGTTCACATACATCACATGATCCCCCCACCCCCCTTTCAACTCTGGAGCAAAAATGCACATGTGTAAGAAATTGAAACTATAGCCGACCATAGTTAACATGGCTGACTGTTTACCTGAGCAGCCTTTGCACCCCGGTTAGCAAGCAACTACACCTGGGGCCCGGGGGTTTGTTGTTACATAATAGTATGTCAATGTGCGTCCAGTCACTTCCCGCTATAAAGAAACAGAAATGCACCAGTCGGCGCACGACCGTTTTTAGGTCTGCATCCGAGCCGCAGTTTTTACAGCTTTGATATGGACCCATTCAATTCCATGGTGCCGAAAAAGATGCGGTCTAAAATCTGTGTGATGTCGCCAAATTCGGACTCTACCATTTGAATGTCTCAACAGAAATCGAGACTCATCAGACCAGGCAACATTTTTCCAGTCTTCAACAGTCCAATTTTGGTGAGCTCGTGCAAATTGTAGCCTCTTTTTCCTATTTGTAGTGGAGATGAGTGGTACCCGGTGGGGTCTTCTGCTGTTGTAGCCCATCCGCCTCAAGGTTGTGCGTGTTGTGGCTTCACAAATGCTTTGCTGCATACCTCGGTTGTAACGAGTGGTTATTTCAGTCAACGTTGCTCTTCTATCAGCTTGAATCAGTCGGCCCATTCTCCTCTGACCTCTAGCATCCACAATGCATTTTTGCCCACAGGACTGCCGCATACTGGATGTTTTTCCCTTTTCACACCATTCTTTGTAAACCCTAGAAATGGTTGTGCGTGAAAATCCCAGTAACTGAGTAGATTGTGAAATACTCAGACCGGCCCGTCTGGCACCAACAACCATGCCACGCTCAAAATTGCTTAAATCACCTTTCTTTCCCATTCTAACATTCAGTTTGGAGTTCAGGAGATTGTCTTGACCAGGAACACCCCCCTAAATGCATTGAAGCAACTGCCATGTGATTGGTTGACTAGATAATTGCATTAATGAGAAATAGAACAGGTGTTCCTAATAATTCTTTAGGTGAGTTTAAACTACCCCAAAAAATAAGATTAAACTGTATCCAAACTATCTCTAATCCAAATCACACTATAATGACCATAAACATGTGTAACTTCTGGATTTTGATGTAAATCTTAAGTGTTTATACACCTACTCCACACAATGCACTAATTGTCTGCTAAACTAAATTGCATTAATATTTTCTTTTCTTTTAAACATACAGTAATCTATAAATGCCATCAACGAATGGCCTTGTACCAGAAGGAGCATGAAAAGGATGAATTGGCTCTCCATAAGCTGCTGCGGCGGGTTTCAAAGAAGGTTCGGAGGATGGATAAGAGGAACCGTCAAATAATGAAAGATATAGTTGCTTTCCATGAAGTTTTTTTTAAAAATAAGCCAGAAAGGACTGTTATTGTTAAAATGTTGGAAATTGTTATTGTTAAAACGTTATTAAAAATATTTATCTGCCACAGACTTGATGTGCCCGATCTTGAAAGTTCTAGCAGTCGGAGGAACGCGTTGTGTCGTGTGTAGCTAATTTTGCACTTCTTTTTCTTGTTTAAAAAAATAATTATTTATTTAAACAAAAATTTTAGAAAGTCAAATAGTCTAATTTTTTTCATGTTCGCCCATTCCTGCTGCACATTTACAACATGATGCTGTCAGAGGTATCTTGGTTTATATTTGGTGTTGTCCTTGTCTGGTAGGGGCACATGCTGCTGGCTGTCGTGATGAGTTAGGCCGAGCTATGTGTAGGCCTCATACTGGACCCTTAACATCTACCTGCTGCTGATGCTGAAGTCTGTCCTGACCCTGATGACTTATGTGTGGGCCTTATACCGATACTTGATGTTGTATGTCCTGACACTGCTGAGTTAGGTGTGGGGCGTGTAAGGGATCGCCTCTTATTCGGGGGTCAGTCTAATAATGATCTTCAACGACCACAGGGTTAGGGGGCAAACATTGCTTTTATTTGGCACCTCAGCAAAACCAAAACAAACAATACAAATAAAACACCTGCCCAGCTGGGCTCTAACTAAACATGAGGACTCCCTACCTCACTGAAAGCCCCGTTCACACACGGGAAGAACATGCAGCTTTTCCCAGCCTAACAATCCAGCACTTCCAGGCTGTAACAAAGTCCAGTACCTTTTGGAGGATTGTGGCCCAGAAGTCCTCCTGACTCTGGACTAGCGACCGTCGATTACAAGACCTTGTGGAGTCCCCCAAAGTTCAGGCTAACACCTAGCCCCGTGGCCCCTCAGCTATCTCGGCTGAGCCCACTTGTACAGAGCCTTCCTAGGCCTCTGCTGCACACAGACTCTCCAGAGTGAAACACACCCAAGATCCAGTAGCAGGATTAAATAGGATCCCTGGACATGTCCATGCCCTAAGTCCCGGACTGGAACCTGGGGAAACAACACCTCAATGTTCATATTTCCACAGGCGTATAATACAGTGTTACCATGTACCTACTGCTGTCTGTTCTGCTGTCTGTCCTGACCCTTGAATAACGGGGCCTTACAACAAATTTATAAAATTACACCGTAACATTACATTTAAAAAAAATCAAAGCAAAACAAAAATAATAAAGCAACCTCTAGGGCAACTTTTTTTAGCTCCAATAATATTTGGTCCATTTTTTGGAGCTGGAGAAGGTGTTTTTCCTTCATTTGCCGAAACTTCAGATTGGAACGATGCTGCATTTTTTTTAGCTCCACAACATCGTTAAGGAATTCTTTTTTGCTGGCCTCCAAGTGCTTTATGGCTTTGTTCACTACTGGAAAAAAATTTTTTTTAAAATAGACAGTGCATTGTGTGTAGTATGTGTTTAAGCACTTCCTATTTACATCTAAATACAATAAATATAGATATTTACGTTAATTATATTTTGGTTTTCTTAGTGATAGTTCTGATAGAGTATAATGTTATTTATTTTGTTAGTTAATTGTTTTTTGGTACAGAATATGTTGCATTTTTTTTATTTTCCTATTAGTCTAGTTTCTGTTGTCCCTTCATTGTTGCCACTTTTAACCACTTCTCGGCCGGCCATTAAGAGTAGGCCTCAGCGGGACGTGACTTGATGCAGAGGGACAGTCTATTACAGACCAACAGACACCCTGCCGCCAGGCATAAACGTTTGTGAACCGGGGTGCAAATGCAACTCAGCTAAACAGGCAGCCATGTTAACCAAGGGCTGCTATTTTTCAGATTCATTACACATGTGCATTACAGCTCCGGAGATGCAGGGTGGTGGGGGGATCATGGGATGCTTGTGAATATGTTATGTATACCAAATTATAGTAATGTGTGCACATATTTACCCTCCCGGTGGGGGGTATGGACCACCTCTTCCTCCTCTTCTGGAGCTGGGGGGGCAGAATCAGGTGGCTTGGAAGGTCTGGCCTCCTCCTCAGTCGCCTCTGTCTCGCCAACATCTTGTGGCCTCCACATTTTCTCCCTCCTCCTCCATGGGCGCCTCTACATTTTCTCCCTCCTCCTCCATGGGTGCCTCCTTTTTTTTGTGGGGGTGGACCGAGGGAACGGGTTTACCTGTAATAATTATTAATTATTTTTAAAAAATTCCTAGCAAGAGGATATCCGAAGAAAACGTTGCATTATGCATATAACCGAGCTAAAAAGAGCAGTAGAATGAGTTTACTCTTGGGGAATAGACAACCCAGAGCACAAAATGAGAAAGTAATACGCTGTATTGGAAATTATGAAGGACAACATGAGAAAATACATAAGATCTTGACACGTCACTGGCATATATTACTCTCTGATGAGGAATTGAAGGAAACCATTACTCCTAGACCAGCTATTACATATAGAAGGGGGCAGAATATTAAAGAAAAACTAGTGCACAGTCATTTTACTCAGGATAAAAAACAAGAAAAACTTACCTGGCTCCGAACAACGGGGTTGTATCCGTGTGGTGACTGCAGCTTCTGTAGGTTGATGTCGCCAAAGAAGGAATTCCTAAATCCGGGTGACAATAAAAAATATCAGATAAAAGAATACATCAATTGTAAATCAATGGGAGTAATATATGCCATACAATGCGAGTGTCCAAAAATCGATGTGGGAAAAACCACGCAAGAACTTAGAAGGCGTATCTCTAAACACCTAAGCGTCATAAATACCACCAACGATACACCTCTCTCTAGGCACATGCACCATATACACAATGGGAACGTCCAGAAGCTAAAAGTGTGGGGGATACAGAAACTCAAGCTAGGCCGAAGAATGGGCAATCTAGATCGGAGGCTACAACAGGAGGAAGCCCGATGGATATACCGCCTAGGAAGCCTAGGACCTCATGGATTGAATGAGGGGTTTACGTATGCTTCGTTCCTGGGAGAAAGATTCCAGAATTATAATCTAACAATGGAGATATATAAAGAAACAATACTACTGTATACTGTAGTAAAAAATGGGGTAGTGTAGCCAATCAAAAACCAGTAATATACTAATAATAATGAAAAATAGTTCTGATAATATATGTATCTTGAATAATGAGAACCACATACATGTTAACCAGTAGGTGACAAATGGTAACCAATGTACCTCTGAAATAAACATAAAATAAAGAATTATCTTGACTAAGGAGAACCATATATATGTTAACCAGTAGGTGACAAATGAGAACCAATGGACCTCTGAAATAAATACAAAATAAAATTTTTAATAAAACTAATAAAATAAGGTATTAATGATGAGACAATAAGTATTAAAAATAAAACACACATAGGCGTATACATGGACTACATTCCAACACTCCAACAGATCCAAGGGATACTAGCTGATGTTTAACACTAATAATCTCTAATCATAATTATCACTATTTTCAATATAATATCACTAAGGTGTGAGGGCACTACTATTAAAAATTAAAAAATTTATATTTAATAATAAAAAAATAAAAAATTAAATATATATAAAAAATTAAATTAAATAAAAATAAATCAAATATTCAATTAAATGTGAATTTATAAATACACCATTATTATAATTAAATATAATGACCCCGAGGATCGCTGTAGTTATATATAAGTTTTATACATGCCCAAAATACAAGAGCTAAAAAGGGCAAGTAGGCAGTTATGGAGTAGAGGAAGAATAGTTCATCCCATGTAGTATAGAAGATGCTATACAGGGGAAATATAGGGAATAAAGAATCATACCCACTAACTGATTTAAAAGACCCCCAATAATATATACATGTAGTCCACTCATCAAGAGAATAAGATCATAACACAAGTTAGTGAGGACATTGAGACATCAGCTGGATGAATAGACCACACAGAAAGGTAGTACCTAGCTAAGCCAAAGATAAATTAGAGACAGCATACGGAACCTTAGTGATTTGACATGGGCAATAGTAAGGATAGCTTACCCATTACGGACTAAGTCCTAGCGCATGCGCAATAGAAGCCTGAGGATCGGCACTATCATCATGAGGAGACGCAGTGCAGGGACGGATCGGAGACATCAAACGGAACCTAAGTGTTTTGACATGCGCAATAGTAAGTATAGGTTACCAACTGGGGACTATGTACTAGCGCATGCACAATAGTAGCCTGATGGATCGGCACTATTATTATGAATAGACGCAGTACGACTCGCAAATAAAATGGAAAAAACTTAAGTCATCTGACAGGGGCAGATGAGCGACATACCGGACGGTCGCGGGAGAGTATGCGTCATTGAGATCGGGAAAATGCGGAAACATAAGATCATCTAGGCTTACGGGCTGAGTATCCAGACATGCGCAGAGAATGGCAGTGCCGGCCGCAGGTACTAAGTGTTAGCGCAACAGAAGCAGCGCAGACTAATGCCCATTGGAAGTTGAGACAGTGGGAGGAGTCAACATCGAGCCTCAACTGTTAGACACACAATGATAGGTCAGCAGAATTAGTCTAAAGCAACAGAGGTACAGATTGGTTCTTAGAACTAGGACACATGGAGGGAGGTTTTAAAAGGTTGGCTCCGCCCCCAACACACTATCCACTGCTCATACCCCTGAAGACGCCAAAGCTGTTGGCGAAACATGTCAGGGAGCAGAAAGTGCTATTAGGGTGTTCTTAAAGAGCGGATGCCTAGCCAACATAGGTCTGGTTGATACAGCTATTAGGAGTGTATCCACAAGAGGGGACAAAATCGCTAGTGAATAGCGCACTGTGAAAGCAACAATGTGCACTAACTGAACGCAGATGATAATGAAATAGAGATCCCAATAGCTAATAGGGGAGAGTCCCCCCTAGTGGATACACCTAACAATTAGACCTTGAGCGACTATCAAATATATAAGGCAGGCAGAGCTGATATTTTTAAATTAAGATGTTCTAAATGTTTTAAAAATAATTAATAAATGTTAATCTAGGGACATTAATGGTCTATTAATGGTCTATTGACCAACTGTAAATAAAAAGTATAGAAAGTTCCAACACGTGTTAGGGAGGTATATACAACTTTACCTGTAATAATGACACAATGTTAAGAATTTACACAAACAACTCACCAATCATAAGTTATGATTCATAACAAAGGTAAAGATCAAGAAATTCCTATATGGTGGAATCTGCATGGGATTATAAATTATACCAATAGTGTATTTACCTTAATTTAAAAATAAAATAAAAAGGGTTATAGATGGGTAAAACTAGTCTAAGTTACAAGGTAGGATGAGGTAACATGAAATTTGTTAGGAAGGTGCCCTATAGGGTATTGTGACTGGGTAATGGACATTTAGGGAAACCAAACAAAAGTTCGGAAATTAGATAATTGGGTTATTGGATGGTTATTGGATGGTGTTATGTTGGGTATATAATTTTTTGTGGCTGCCAGCGTTAGACTTTCTGCCAAGCCGCATTTTGAAGATCTGCTGCCAATCCACCCTCCCTATTGATTTATTTGTCACGGTAACTTTATAATTAGAAGGAGGCTTAAAGTCTCCCCTTTAACTGTCACTTTGACGGTGACCGCCCCTTTAACAGTGACTTTGATGGTGGCCGGCCCTGTAGCAGTGACTTTCACAGTGAACGCCCCTTTAACTGTGAACTTCACAGCTCCCGTCAATTGGCAGTTAGGATTTAAGTGAAAGGCTGGCAGTCTTGTTTTGGATAATACAGGTAATTTTGGGGGAATATCTTGTGAACGGTACGTCGTAGAGAGCCGAGACCCCTGCAAGATTTCTTTCCAGGTAGCAAGGGATGTGTATACATACACACATACGTACATACATATACACATACATCCTTATACATATACATCCATACATATATATATATATATATATATATATATATATATATAAAATCTTGAATCCCATGCAAATTAGGTAGGGGATGTATGTAATGGTCAGGGACTTTGACCGGAATACTTAATGATGTTTGCAGTTTATGTAGATATAAACAAAAATACCTATATATATTTATGTGTGTGAAATCATCCGGTGACATCATACATCAGTACCGCGCTGTGTGTATAACAATATATATATATAATCTCAGCGAGATAGAGATGTATGATGTAACCGGAAGGTTTTGTACATGTCACAACAGGTATTAAGTAATCATTTGTAAAGGGATGAAATACGGATGTAGTAGAATTAACCCACATGCTTTATGAGACGTGTATGTAAACTTAATGCAATTAAATGCGTTAAGATATTTTATAAAATGGCTTGTGTTTCAAGATTACCTGATGAGTTAAGAAATTTGAGTTAAGTGGTTGTGTGTTAACCATACTACATCTGTACAGATTAGCAGCATAACTGAATATATACATTACTGAGTGTTGTAGCTAGATACAAAAATCATGTAAGGATTGTACCTGGGCATAATCGCCTACTATACTCTTTGACCCGATTGTGGTGTAGGCGTTTCAGGTCGCAGTACTTTTTTTGAATGGCCTTGGGGTTGTGCCATATCCCGCTTTTTAGTTTTAATTCGGCCCAGACCGACTGCACTATTGCCTCTTTCTCTAGCCTTTGCCGGGTCCATGGATAGCCCCTTTCCAGAAAGCGCTGAAGGATAAAGATAAAAGCATATAATAAAAAAAAAATTATTATACAAATATTCAGAAAAATATCCACAAAAAAAGCAAAAAGTAGCTACGTCTTTAAAGGGGAAATATTAGATTTAAAGTTTCATATATATCGGATTGTATTGCGATTATATATATGTGAGGTCTGATCAATCAGATATTGGCCAGCTAAGCTGCGATGTACCTGTCTAGTTAAGTGACGGTACAGTATTGGGTGTACAGCTGGTTCGCCTCCCCGTGGTGCACCCTGGGTAACGCTAAATGAACCAGCAAATACTGGCGGACTGACAAAAAAGCTCATGGACATAAATTTAAATCTATATATATTGTGTGTATGGTATATAGTGTGTGGTATATATTGCATGGCAGGAAAACGAATGTGCTATGTGCATGTGATAGATATTTATCTGTTGTCCATACATACATGCTACTGACATAGTGCTGCGAAGTAACAAGAATACTCAGTGCACCAATCAGTAGTTTCTGCTATGGGAGGGGGGGAGGGACGGGTGGGGGCGGATGGCGGAGGAAAAAATAAAATAAAAATTTGTATCATTGTAGTTCTTATTCGCATACACGAATATTTAGCAACACTCAATCTACATATAAATAATTTAGACATAGATCGAGTGTTGCTAAATATTGTTCTGCCATGCATGCAATATGAAATAAAATACAGTGCTGTAATACAATATTACTTACACTGAGAATAACTTCTTCTTTTTGAAATTGAATTCGCCCCATTTTCGATCGCCAATTTAAATACAGAAAGAACGCCAAACTCCACTGGTAGCAAAACCAAAACCGAAACCAGGGCACATGTCACGTGACACGATTACATCACTCATAAGATCGCGTCCTCACACGATCATTCATAACATTCCCGATTTTCGGGTAAAAATTGGGAATACTTATGTACTATGTTACTTATGTACTATGTTAATATGAATAACAAGATTGATTCCACCCTGCTTCTTGCAATATAGCGAATATTCGAAAAAATTATGTAGAATCGATCGATTTAGCTAATATAGGAGTATAATCTTCTTTGTCTAATAGTTGTAACTTTTTTTCTCTTCTGAACTTCAGATTTAAAAAAAATTAAGACTCTTAAAGATTATAGCACTATATTATCTAAATTGCTCAATGTTAGTATTTTACGAATATTCGCTAAATTACTATATATATTCGTTATTTAGAATATTCGTAAAAAAAAATTGAATATGAAAAAATGAATCGTTCCAGCTTAATTTGCTTGTGGGCCAATGACTCATTGGCCCACAAGCAAGAAGCAGTGAGGGATCATGTTTTTTTAGATGTTTGAAATTTATGAATATTCGATATAGCAAATATATAGCACTATATTCAAAATATTTGTGAATTCTCGAAGTTGAGATACTCGATAAAAATATTCGTTATTCGAATATTCACGCTCAACACTAGTAATTATAAATAAAAGTTACGTTTTAGGTCCTTGCCCTCAGTGATACATCAGATCATTACTGCCAGAATGATCTAGTCTGTGCATCAGTCAACAGTGTGTGGAAATTCTAGTTGATCCACGCCGGATCACCAAGATTCTGCTTCATGTCCTGCTGCTGAGTGGTTTGTTCAGTAGGTGGCTAAAAAGTGATCATCATAGACTCAAGATTTAAGTTGCTGCTGATGGAGCTGGTGCAGCTCCTGTCCCCCTACTGCCCTCCAGCAGTCATGACAGTGGAGCGTGAACTCACAGGGTTCCTCCCGTAAGACTTTCATGAGGATGGGTGATGGCAAACAAATGCATTGACCAAATTACTACTAAGGATGTCTCAATAGTAGTTGAGTTTTTCATCCCTCTCAGAAGGTATAAAAAAGGCCCCATTTTGGACCGCTAGCAAGGGGCTAACATTGTTGAGATCCAGTAGTCATCCCCTCGTCATCACCCTCTAGCTCCTGACCCTCTCCCCTGTCTAATGTTGAAATTACAGCAGTGAGTAGTCCTCTCCATCTTCATCAGTAATGAAACATATATATTATTCGTCAAACTCAATTTGGCAGGTGCCACGCCTCTTTGATCCCACCTTTTCCCACCATGCCCCCTCTGTGTGACCTCAGCCCTTTTGAATGATAGGGTTATTAAATCATCCCCCGCTAATCCTATGGTTTAAGGGGGTTCCCCATGTACCCCAATGTTTTTGAAGGGGTCACCTTATGTAACCCAGTGTTTTTATAACATTGAATAAGTATGGTGTTGTGTGTGTGTTTGTGGAGAGAGGTCTGTTCCGGTGTGTTGCTGAAAGCAGAATGAGTTTTAGACCTCATGCACATGGCCGTTATGTGCCCATGGCTGTGCTGCGGCCCTGCACTCTGCAGCACAGATGTGGACCCATTCACTTGAATGTGTCAACAATCACGGAGATGCAGAACGGAACCATAGATCGGAAGCCCACGGAAGCACTACGGAGTGCTTCCGTGGTGTTTCTGGTTGTGCCTTTGCATCGCAAAAAAATAATACTCGTTCTTTTTTTTGCGGTGCGGACGGATCACGGACCCATTCAAGTTGAATGGGTCTCGATCCGTCTCGGCCGATGCACGGACGTTGCCTGTGCATTGGGGACATCAAATTGCGGTCCCCAATGCATGGAACGAACTCATAACGGCAGTGTGCATGAGGCCTTAGTCTAAGCTGCTTATTCAAAAAATCAAGCCCATAGGCGAGACTGATGAAGCCACTGATGAAGGGGTCAATCGCTCTAACCCCGAAACGCATTTGGTGAACGGACCCCAATGTTTTGGAAGATAGTTTGATACTTCGATCGACTTGTGGAGGTGAATAACTTAATGCTGCAACGATCCTGAGAACGCCAGCTGTAGGAGATCTTTGCTAAACAAGGGAAACTCACCCTCAGCGAGACTACGTGGACTTCCGGCAGTGGCGTGGGATTCTTTCGAAGAACAAACAGCCCTCGGGATCGAGGCACCGACACATCCAGCAGGTGCATCGACGAGGGTAGGAAATCTCTGTCGAAAAAACCCTCCGGGTAAAATCGAACTGTCTATAAGAATTAAGCGATCGCTTTTCAAACTACAGCGGGGCGCCGCTGTCTCAGACCAAGGAGCGGGATGCCGCTCTATATATTGCTACCATTTATCGAGACTTAAGATCGGAATGCTAGTAATCGAGACCTGATATTGGAGCTATAATAATCGAGATTGAAGTGTATTAACATTTGTTGAGATCCAGAGCTTTTTAAGAAACTTTTAATAACTTTGAAAGCGTCTTTATTAATTTTATCGATTGTATTGATTGGCTATCACTGACAAATTATTAATTGTGTTATATTACTGTATTTAATCACAATGTTATTTTAGCATGCACAATTTTACCATCTACTGTATACTGCTATTATTTAATCAATATTGTGAAAATTTTGAACGTCAAATGGTGAATGACATATTTTAAGATATATCAATAAACAAATTTTATGCACCAACACCAACTGTTCCCATTGCTTTAGAGAGTGTCCCACTGTTATTTATTTAATATTACAACCCCTTTCAGATTTGGTGATCTGTGAGTGGGCGCACCTCATTTTGTTCCCTGATCACTCTAGTGCGACATATTTATTTTTATTCTTTTTATTCATAGGCGAGACTTACTTCTGACAGAGTCATTGAATTATGTTGTAATATCTTTAAGAATAAAAATGATACTAAGAGTGTATGGACCAAAATTAAAAGAGGTCTCTTATTCAATGTCAGCATTAGATAGGTTTCCTTATCTTTTGACGTGCCAGGATAGATGACTGGTGTTGTATTCATCTTAATATACTTTATGTTAACACAAACAGCTAAAATAAATGATTTAAACAAAGCACATAATTGGTTAAAAAAACTGTCTATATTACTATAGTAACATAGCATATAAGGCCTGCTATCCTGCAAGTTGATCCAGAGGAAGGCAAAAAAAAAACAACAAAAAAAAAAAATTATGACAAAATTAAAAAGTTTAAAAAGCTTTATCAATGACTATCAGTGTATATTCAGCATATATCATGCATTACTCTCACAAGAAATGATGACTGGGACCGGAGAATGCTACAAAAAGAAACAGAATGGATTTATAGGTTCCAATCCCAGTCACCTAGGGGACTCAATGAGAGACTCACCTTCTCCTGCTTTATCTGATCTGTCCTTGAGTAGTTTTTTGTCTATGTTCAGGTGCCCTACCTCTCGTGCCTGATGAAAAATTATCGGCACAAGAAGTGTCATGTGATTATTGAATAAACGATACGACATCCCTACGTTTTCTGATAATATCATAAGTATCTTATATAGTAGGAGCGTTTTTTCGTCAGTGGAGCACTCACGAATGATTATACAATATTGGAGCTATATGGTCGAAGTGGGTTTTAAAAATACCAAAATACACTGCTCAAAAAAATAAAGGGAACACTTAAACAACACAATGTAACTCCAAGTCAATCACACTTCTGTGAAATCAAACTGTCCACTTAGGAAGCAACACTGAGTGACAATCAATTTCACATGCTGTTGTGCAAATGGGATAGACAACAGGTGGAAATTATAGGCAATTAGCAAGACACCCCCAATAAAGGAGTGGTTCTGCAGGTGGTGACAACAGACCACTTCTCAGTTCCTATGCTTCCTGGCTGATGTTTTGGTCACTTTTGAATTCTGGCGGTGCTTTCACTCTAGTGGTAGCATGAGACGGAGTCTACAACCCACACAAGTGGCTCAGGTAGTGCAGCTTATCCAGGATGGCACATCAATGCGAGCTGTGGCAAGAAGGTTTGCTGTGTCTGTCAGCGTAGTGTCCAGAGCATGGAGGCGCTACCAGGAGACAGGCCAGTACATCAGGAGACGTGGAGGAGGCCGTAGGAGGGCAACAACCCAGCAGCAGGACCGCTACCTCCGCCTTTGTGCAAGGAGGAACAGGAGGAGCACTGCCAGAGCCCTGCAAAATGACCTCCAGCAGGCCACAAATGTGCCTGTGTCTGCTCAAACGGTCAGAAACAGACTCCATGAGGGTGATATGAGGGCCCGACGTCCATAGGTGGGGGTTGTGCTTACAGCCCAACACCGTGCAGGACGTTTGGCATTTGCCAGAGAACACCAAGATTGGCAAATTCGCCACTGGCGCCCTGTGCTCTTCACAGATGAAAGCAGGTTCACACTGAGCACATGTGACAGACGTGACAGAGTCTGGAGATGGCGTGGAGACGTTCTGCTGCCTGCAACATCCTCCAGCATGACCGGTTTGGCATTGGGTCAGTAATGGTGTAGGGTGGCATTTCTTTGGAGGGCCGCACAGCCCTCCATGTGCTTGCCAGAGGTAGCCTGACTGCCATTAGGTACCGAGATGAGATCCTCAGACCCCTTGTGAGACCATATGCTGGTGCGGTTGGCCCTGGGTTCCTCCTAATGCAAGACAATGCTAGACCTCATGTGGCTGGAGTGTGTCAGCAGTTCCTGCAAGACGAAGGCATTGATGCTATGGACTGGCCCGCCCGTTCCCCAGACCTGAATCCAATTGAGCACATCTGGGACATCATGTCTCGCTCTATCCACCAACGTCACGTTGCACCACAGACTGTCCAGGAGTTGGCAGATGCTTTAGTCCAGGTCTGGGAGGAGATCCCTCAGGAGACCGTCCGCCACCTCATCAGGAGCATGCACAGGCATTGTAGGGAGGTCATACAGGCACGTGGAGGCCACACACACTACTGAGCCTCATTTTGACTTGTTTTAAGGACATTACATCAAAGTTGGATCAGCCTGTAGTGTGTTTTTCCACTTTAATTTTGAGTGTGACTTCAAATCCAGACCTCCATGGGTTGAAAAATGTAATTTCCATTTTTTTTATTTTTGTGTGATTTTGTTGTCAGCACATTCAACTATGTAAAGAACAAAGTATTTGAGAAGAATATTTAATTAACTCAGATCTAGGATGTGTTATTTTTGTGTTCCCTTTATTTTTTTGAGCAGTGTATAACATTGGTTCTTAAAGTGGAGTTGGATGTGGATCTGTGGGGTCTGTGGACCTTGTCACCTGCCATTAAGACCTCCCCCTATTGTCGTTGGGTGGATCTGTTTTGGACTCCTGACTAAAACCTAATACTGTATAGACTTCTTTGCTTTGCTTTGGGTTGGGACCTAATTACATTGGTTGAAGAGAGAGTTTTGACCTAAGTATAAGGATCTCCAGTCCTTTCAGCCCTCAAGGCCATTTAATCTCCCCCGCTGCCCTTTATCCCTCATTTGATCGGGCACCTATGCGTTCCACTCCGCAATAGGGTGGCGTGCACGGCAATCTTTGATGCAGCCATGTGACTGCATACTTTTTACTATCTCCTATGCCAGTGATGGCTAACCTCCGGCACTCCAGCTGTGGTGAAACTACGACTCCCAGCATGCTCCATTCATTTTTTGCGGAGTTCTGAAAACATCCAAGCAAGGGGGGCATCTTGGGAGTTGTAGTTTTATCACAGCTGGAGTGCCGGAGGTTAGCCATCACGGTCCTATGCGATCGGGGCATTTGCGTTCCACGTCGGAGTAGGGTGGAACACACGGCCATCTTTGATGCGGTCATTTGACTGCATCACGTGACCAGAATGCTCCTGCGGGATTTTGCAGTGCTAGATCGGGGGATAAAACATTGCGGGACCACGATTGTAAGCATGGGATCCCGGTCACCAGTTTTTACTTCCGGGTCTGATGCGTTCCACGTGTAAATGGCGTGGAGCGCTTCTCTATGATAACTAGGAGGATAACACTAGGAGCCTATAGGAATGAATACCAACTTTATGTGACCGGAAGAGGTGTGCTGTTGTATTGACATCCACCTATGGTGAGTGAACCCGCCTTAGACTTCACATTTAAAAGTGAGCTAGCTCCACTGTGGAATAGAGCTGCATCTCTGGCCCCCTGGAGCCCCCCAGTTCTACACGTCGGTCTGTGAGAGGAAGATGTCTACAATGGCGGTTATCAGATAAGTCCTTGGCATTAGTAATATTGTGTATCTTTTAATAAGACGAATCTTGGTATTGGGGCGCTGCAGTATCTTGTTATTGATTGTATCTGCTATTGTACCTTATCTTCTTTACAAAGTTAATACCATTTGTCCCCTGACGAACCCTATTCATTATAGGGGGAAACGCGTTGGTACCGCTATAGTGTATTAGATGAGGAGTGTGTATACCCTTGTCTTTAGGGAGATATCAACCCTTGATTTAGGGACTGTATCGTTCAGGAACCTACTCAGTGCATCAGATATGTATAGGGCTGCACAGGGATAGGTGAGCCGAGGCACGTGGACAGAATACCCCTACCACTGAGGGGTATCTCTGGGCTGAGCAGTTAATTGAGGGGCAATTGTAGGGGCAGGTATAGGTATTGTTTACGTGCTGCCTCACTTATTACCCCCTATGTATTTCAATAACTGACCTTCCCTGTGCAAACAGCTCTGGAAGTGCCGTACTACAGTTATTTTGGTCCTTTGGGGACCGTCTTTTATATGATAGTTATTAAAAGTTAAGTTTTAAGGTTGCCCTCAGTGATATATACTTTTATTATTGCAACTGTTCTTGGATGTCATTTTTTCTGTGACTTTGAATATTTAACTCAGCCATCGCTTGCACAAATGTGTCCCACCTAGTCGGGAAAATAAGTATTTGATACACTGGCAATTTTCCCACCTAAAAAGAATGGAGAGGTCTGTAATTTGTATTGTAGGTACTGATAAAAAAGTATCCAGATTCCTCTGGTAGCAATTTTAGAGTTTGAGTGACTTGCTTAAAATGTAGAAATTAATGGCCTTATGTTAGAATAAGATAAGCTGCGCTTGTGTTGGCAAATGACCAATTAGCCATAATGAGTTATGAAAGGCATGGCTTTAAATATTAACCAATTATGAGTGTTATTTGGATGCGTGTTAACCAATTATGATGATACTTTAAGAAGTTACACCCAGCACACCCTGTTGGAAAGGGTATAAATAAAGGGGGCATGACCCACCCAAGGTGGGAATCTGGCGTTATACCTGTCTGCTGACTCTGTCATTTTTCTCCGTTGCGACATCATTCACCTCGGTCCCCTACGTGACTAACCATTGTGTTAACCACAACATTTTCTAGTGAAGAATAAGGGCACCACAACAGCACCCCTAGCTGCAGACCCCGATACTGAGACCAGGACCCAGGAAGACCGCGGTAAGTAACCCATTGTGTTACTGCCTGTCTTATGAGCTCTGATCGCTGTTCTGTTGTGTGGTGTGTGTGACCCGGTGCCTGCATTGCGTTCTGGTAAATGTTGCTTAACTTTCCTTTACATGTGCAAACTGTCTCTAGGGGTTTGAACGCACGAATGTGTGAATGGCTGAGATAAGCTGAACCTAGGAATGGTCGGTCTGACCCTGCTCCCCCCCCCTCCTTCCTGAGCCAAGCAGAAAGTCTGGAGCTCACTGACTGGCTTGCCCAGTCCCTGTCTCTGAAGGCCTCTGGTTCTGGTGGAGAATGGTTATCCTGGAGGAGGCTGTGAGAAGTGGCAGTGTATAAAGCTGTCCTGTAAGATTGGATAGGGTCCCTGCAGTTCCTCGTTGGTAGCTGAAAAAGGTGCCAGAGGTCAGGGACTGTTCCACGTTATGTCACGTTGTGTGATTTTACATGTGTTGATTGCCTGCTGATATTGCATGAGGAGAAATTACTGCATCTCTGCCAACTCCTGTGCTGCATGGTGTATACATGCATGAGTATGATGCTAGTTTGGATTGGCTGGTTGCTGTTGTAATAATTTGGATAGCAGTGTTTGTGTGATTCTGTGCCATAGAAAAAACGTAGAGGGTTTTAAGGGGTTTACAGTGTGTAACCCCAGAGAGGACGTGTGAGTTACTCTGCGTGTGGGCAAGACTATGCTGTGGTGTTAAACACCAATACAAGTATATGTGGTTCAATAGTAAATAACATGCTAATTACACATTCATCATGATTGTAGCATTACATTTTTATTAAACATATATTAAACAGCATGATTGGCTTACACAAATTAATTAAAAAGATTAAAAACAACACAGTGGTGGAGATCCGATGGCAGGATAAATATGGTAAAGTGCAAGTGCAATAGATTTTGAGGAGGTATTATAAAGTGTAAATACAAGAGTTCATAAGAGATACAAACAGCCTAACAATGTGGCTATAAGGATACATGAATCAAATTGCATATACTGAAAAAGGATAGTCAATGAGGTATAGGCAATATGTTGATAATACCAACCAAATTGTAAACTCCCAGCCTCAAGTCAGACCACCACCACGCCAGACGCGAGTTCCGCCGTCAGATTTCTCAAGGGGTAGTGGTTGGTTGGAACAGAGCAGATATATATAGTGCTAGAGTTGGTATGTTTGCCTGGTGGGCGCAATCTATTAATTAGTAATGCACTAGTGTTGATCGAGCATGCTCGGCCGAACACTAGTTCGGCTCGAGCATCTCGATGCTCGGCACATGGCGGTATTCAGCCAAATACTGCATGTGCTGGAGCGCAATGCTTGAGTCTCCTCCCCACACGTTTCTTGGCTGCTACGCATCCAATAAATGTGCAGGTGAGTACTGCCCTCACTGCAATGCCGTAGCCATGTTGGCTGCTGGCATTACAGTGATTGGTGACTGCTATATAGCACCCGATGACGCATGTTTGGCTCAGTATTAGTCAGGGAGAGCTGTGCTTAGGAAGGGACAGACAGTGTAGGGAGTGATATAAGAATATTTTTATTACAAAAACTTTTCAAATATCCAAAAGTCCTTTTAAGGACTATTGTGTGTGGCAGCAGCAATCTATATTTTTAGCGCAACCTTCGCTAAATAGCTAAAACTTTACAGACCCAAAAGTCCTTTTAAGGACTAATGTGTGTGGCAGAAATATCTATTTTAAGCGTATCCTGCGCTAAAAAGCGTGCAATAGTTAGTCCGCTGCAGACAGTGACATTAGCTGCGCCACATCTCCTATGTAAAGTGTGTGCATCCAAAAAATATCGGTGACATACAGTGTACTTTTTCCGTAAACGGTGTCCGCTGCGGACAGTGACATTACCAGCGCCACATCTGCAGTGTAACGTGTGCGCTGAAAAAATGTATCTGTGACATACAGTGTACTCTTTCAATAGACAGTGTCTGCTTCTGATAGCGATATTATCAGGGCCACATCTAAAGTGTAACGTGTGCAGTTAAAAAATTTATTTGTGACATACAGTGTATTTTTTCAATAAACAATGTCTGCTTCTGACAGTGACATTACCAGGGCCACATCTGTGACATACAGTGTACTTTGTCAATAGACGGTGTCTGCTTCTAACAGTGTAACGTCTCCAGTGTAACGTGTGGCTTAAAAAATGTATCTGTGACATACAGTGTACTTTGTCAATAGACGATGTTCGCTTCTGACAGTGACATTACCAGGGGCACATCTCCAGTGTAACGTGTGACGTAAATTTTGTGGTGCATACACTTCCAAATCCTATGCTAATGTACATGTGACATACTTTCAAGCATATATAAAATTTTATATGAAGAAGGCCAGCAGTAAGGGATGGGAAAGTGGCCGTGATGCTGATGGCAGAGGCCATGGCCCTAGGCGCGTTGAAACTGAGCCTGCTGCCAGAGCACAAGAAAAACAATCATCCACGATACTTAGCTTCATGTCCCAGTTTGCAGGGCGGCGCAGGACACAACTCTTGAAGTCAGACCAGTGCGACCAGGTGGTCGGTTGGATTGCAGCAGATAATTCTTCCAGTCGATTAAGCACCACCCTGTCTTCCACCAACTACAGTCTTGATCCTCCTTCCTCCCACCATGGAGAGTCTGGGCAAACAAATGATCCCGCACTCGGATATTTCAAGGACTTCTTTTCATTGCCATTCCTTGATTTGGCCCTCTCGCCAAGCACGCTTGAAGAGGGACAGATCTTGTGCCCTGATTCCCAAACTCTTGAGCATCCACAGTCACAAGAAGGTGAAGGTGGGGAACGGCAATTACTGTTTAATGAGGTGAATGTTGAAAAGACACAGTTGCCAATAAGTCCACGGCAATTAGTGCCTCAAGATGTTGATGAAGAGGATGAGACAGTTGTCAATCACTGAGGTTGTGGTTAGGTCAACAAGTTAGGAGGATGAGCAGAATGAGGAAGTGGAAGAGGAGGTGGTGGACGATGAAGTCACTGACCAAGCCTGGGAAGGTGGAAAGCAGAGTGAGGACAGCAGTACAGAGAGGGAGGGATCTGCAGCACCGCAACAGGCTGGAAGAGGCAGTGGGGTGGCAAAAGGGAGAAGGTGGGCCACACCAAACAGGCCGCAACTGTTCCACGGAGCACCCCCTTGCGGAAATCTCCTTTGCCAAGGAATAGGTGTTCCACAGAATGACGCTTTTTTGAGGAAAGTGCGGACGACAAAAGAATAGTAGTTTACAACTTGTGCCGTACCAAAATGAGCCGGAGCGTGAACACTAGCAACCTCACCACCACCAGCATGATCCGCCACTTGGCATCCAAGCACCGTAATAAGTGGGATAAACGCTTGGGTCCACAATCTGTGTCTGCGGGTCACACCACTGCCTCCTCTTCCCCTATGTTACGTGCTGGTCAATCCCCTGTTGAAGGCGCAAGCCTGGATTCCTCCCGACCTGCACCTGGACCTTCGCAAGCACCATCAGCAACCACACCCACTTCCGTGTCCCAGCGCAGGATCAAAATGTCCTTACCCCAGGCCTTTGAACACAAGCGCAAATACCCAGCCACACACCCACAGGCCATAGCAATAAATGCGCAGCTTTCCAAATTACTGGCCCTGGAAATGTTGCCATTTAGGCTTGTGGACACTGAGGCCTTCCACAGCCCAATGTCGGCGCCTGTTCAGCGTTATGCAGTCCCCAGCCGCCACTATTTTTCAAGGTGTGCCGTGCCCGCCTTACACCAACATGTGTCCAGTAACATTACACGTGCCCTGACCAACGCAGTTACTAGGAAGGTCCACTTAATCATGGACACATGGACAAGTGTATTCGGCCAGGGACGCTACATTTCCCTGACGGGTGAATGTTGTGGAGGCTGGGAGAGAATCGTACCCTGGGATGGAACAGCTGCTACCGATGACAAGGATTGCACGCCCTACGTCGATCATGGTATCCGCCAGCACCTACGTTAGTGTCTCCAACCCCCACTTCTCCTCCTCCGCCTCCACCTTCACTTCCACCTCCGAATTGCGCACGTGCAGCACCAGTCAGCCATCAGTCGGTAGCTGGAAGTAGTGTAGGACTGAAGTGGGGATGCGGCAACAGGCCGTGCTGAAGCTGATATGCTTAGGGGACAAACAGCACACCGCCGCAGAGCTGTGGCAGGTTATAAGAGACCAGACTGAGCTGTGTCTCTCCCCACTCAATCTATAACCAGGCATGGTTCTATCTGATAATGGCCGTAACTTGGTGGCGGCTTTGGAACTCGGCAAGCTTATACACATCCCATGCCTAGCCCACGTCTTAGGCTGAGTTAACACGGGCGAGATTTCCACGCGGGTGCAATGCGTGAGGTGAACGCATTGCACCCGCACTGAATCCGGACCCATTCACTTCTATGGGCTGTGCACATGAGCAGTGATTTTCACGCATCACTTATGCGTTGCGTGAAAATCGCAGCATGCACTATATATAATGCGTTTATCACGCAACGCAGGCCCCATAGAAGTGAATGGGGCTGAGTGAAAATCGCAAGCATCCCCGATTGGTGCGGATGCGCAGTGCGGATGCGGTGCGATTTTCACGCATGGTTGCTAAGATAACAGTCTATTCACTGTATTTTCCCTTATAACATGGTTAAAAGGGAAAATAATATCATTCATTATTACAGAATGCTTAGTAAGTGGTCAATTGAGGGTTAAAAAATAAAAATTAATTAACTCACCTTCTCCTCTTGATTGCGTAGCTGCTGGTCTCTTCTTACTTCTTTAATCATGAGCTGCCGGCTAAAGGACCTGTGGTGACATCACAGGTCTGACGTCACCACAGGTCCTTTAGCCAGCAACTCATGATTAAAGAAGTAAGAAGAGACCAGCAGCTACGCGATCAAGAGGAGAAGGTGAGTTAATTAATTTTTATTTTTTAACCCTCAATTGACCACCTACTAAGCATTCTGTATTAAAGAATGCTATTATTTTCCCTTATAACCATGTTATAAGGGAAAATAATAACATCTACACAACACCGAACCCAAACCTGAACTTCAGTGAAGAAGTTCGGGTCTGGGTACCACAGTCAGTTTTTTATCACGCGCGTGCAAAACGCATTGCACCCGCGCAATAAAAACTGAACAACGGAACGCAATCGCAGTCAAAACTGACTGCAATTGGGTACCTACTCGCGCGGGTTTGCTGCAGTACACCCGGGACGCATCCTGAACAAATCTGTCACGCCCGTGTGAACTCAGCCTTAAACTTAGTGGTTCAGTGGTTTCTCAAAACCTACCCCAATTTGCCTGAGCTACTGATGGTGTGCTGCGTGTGTGGACATTTCCACAAGTCATCGACAGCTTCAGCCGGTCTGTCAACACTGCAGCAGCATTTGAAATTGCCAGCTCAACTCAACGTTCCACATGTTGGCCAGGCTTTGTGAGCAGCAGAGGACAGTAGTGCAATACCAGCTGCAACATGGTCGTCACCTTTCCAGTCAGCTTCCGCTTCATAAGCGAGGAATAGGTATGGATGTCTGATGCTGTGAGGTTTTAAGAAACTTTGAGGAATCAACACAGATGGTGAGCGGCGATAACGCTATTATCAGCATAACCATCCCACTTCTGTGTCTACTCACTACACGCTGCTCACAATTAACCACCTCAGCCCCATGGCTTAACCACTTACCGTCACACTAACGCCGAAAGGCGTCATCTCTGCGGCGCTCCCAGGTCACACTAACGCCGATTGGCATCATCTCGCGAGACGCGAGATTTCCTGTGAACGCGCGCACACAGGCGCGCGCGTTCACAGGATCGGAAGGTAAGCGAGTGGATCTCCAGCCTGCCAGCGGCGATCGTTCGCTGGCAGGCTGGAGATGCGATTTTTTTACCCCTAACAGGTATATTAGACGCTGTTTTGATAACAGCGTCTAATATACCTGCTACCTGGTCCTCTGGTGGTCCCTTTTGTTTGGATCGACCACCAGAGGACACAGGTAGCTCAACAATATGTAGCACCAAGCACCACACTACACTACACCCCCCCCGTCACTTATTAAGCCCTTATTAGCCCCTGATCACCCCTGATCACCCCATATAGAGTCCCTGATCACCCCCCTGTCATTGATTACCCCCCTGTCATTGATCACCCCCCTGTAAAGCTCCATTCAGACGTCCGCATGATTTTTACGGATCCACTTATAGATGGATCGGATCCGCAAAATGCATACGGACGTCTGAATGGAGCCTTACAGGGGCGTGATCAATGACTGTGGTGATCACCCCATATAGACTCCCTGATCACCCCCCTGTCATTGATTACCACCCTGTCATTGATCACCCCCCTATAAAGCTCCATTCAGATGTCCGCATGATTTTTACGGATCCACTGATAGATGGATCGGATCCGCAAAACGCATATGGACGTCTGAATGGAGCCTTACAGGGGCGTGATCAATGACTGTGGTGATCACCCCATATAGACTCCCTGATCACCCCCCTGTCATTGATTACCCCCCTGTCATTGATCACACCCCTGTAAAGCTCCATTCAGATGTCCGCATGATTTTTACGGATCCACTGATGGATGGATCGGATCCGCAAAACGCATACGGACATCTGAATGGAGCCTTACAGGGGCGTGATCAATGACTGTGGTGATCACCCCATATAGACTCCCTGATCACCCCCCTGTCATTGATCACCCCCCTGTAAAGCTCCATTCAGATGTCCGCATGATTTTTACGGATCCACTGATAGATGGATCGGATCCGCAAAACGCATACGGACGTCTGAATGGAGAATTACAGGGGCGTGATCAATGACTGTGGTGATCACCCCATATAGACTCCCTGATCACCCTCCTGTCATTGATTACCCCCCTGTCATTGATCACCCCCTGTAAAGCTCCATTCAGATGTCCGCATGATTTTTACGGATCCACTGATAGATGGATCGGATCCGCAAAACACATACAGGCGTCTGCCTGGAGCCTTCCAGGGGGGGTGATCACCCCATATAGACTCCCTGATCACCCCCCTGTCATTGATCACCCCCCCTGTCATTGATCACCCCCCTGTCAGGCTGCATTCAGATGTCCGTATGATTTTTACGGATCCACGGATACATGGATCGGATCCGCAAAACACATACGGACATCTGAATAGAGCCTTATAGGGGGGTGATCAATGACAGGGGGGTGATCACCCCATATAGACTCCCTGATCACCCTCCTGTCATTGATCACCCCCCGGTCATTGATCACCCCCCTGTCATTGATCACCCCCCTGTCATTGATCACCCCCCTGTCATTGATCACCCCTCTGTAAGGCTCCATTCAGAAATTTTTTTGGCCCAAGTTAGCGGAAATTATTTTTTTCTTTCTTACAAAGTCTCATATTCCACTAACTTGTGTCAAAAAATTTAATCTCACATGAACTCACCATACCCCTCACGGAATCCAAATGCGTAAAAACTTTTAGACATTTATATTCCAGACTTCTTCTCACGCTTTAGGGCCCCTAGAATGCCAGGGCAGTATAAATACCCCACATGTGACCCCATTTCGGAAAGAAGACACCCCCAGTTATTTCGTGAGGGGCATATTGAGTCCATGAAAGATTGAAATTTTTGTCCCAAGTTAGCAGAAAGGGAGACTTTGTGAGAAAAAAAATAAATAAAATCAATTTCCGCTAACGTGCCAAAAAAAAAAAAATTCTATGAACTCGCTATGCCCCTCATTGAATACCTTGGGGTGTCTTCTTTCCAAAATGGGGTCACATGTGGGGTATTTATACTGCCCTGGCATTTTAGGGGCCCTAAAGCGTGAGAAGAAGTCTGGGATCCAAATGTCTAAAAATGCCCTCATAAAAGGAATGTGGGCCCCTTTGCGCATCTAGGCTGCAAAAAAGTGTCACACATCTGGTATCGCCGTACTCAGGAGAAGTTGGGGAATGTGTTTTGGGGTGTCATTTTACATATACTCATGCTGGGTGAGAGAAATATCTTGGCAAAAGACAACTTTTCCAATTTTTTTATACAAAGTTGGCATTTGACCAAGATATTTATCTCACCCAGCATGGGTATATGTAAAATGACACCCCAAAACACATTCCCCAACTTCTCCTGAATACGGAGATACCACATGTGTGGCACTTTTTTGCAGCCTAGGTGGGCAAAGGGGCCCACATTCCAAAGAGCACCTTTCGGATTTCACAGGTCATTTACCTACTTACCACACATTAGGGCCCCTGGAAAATGCCAGGGCAGTATAACTACCCCACAAGTGACCCCATTTTGGAAAGAAGACACCCCAAGGTATTCCGTGAGCGGCATGGCGAGTTCCTAGAATTTTATATTTTTTGTCACAAGTTAGCGGAAAATGATGATTTTTTTTTTTTCACTTACAAAGTCTCATATTACACTAACTTGTGACAAAAAATAAAAACTTCCATGAACTCAATATGCCCATCACGAAATACCTGGGGGTGTCTTCTTTCCAAAATGGGGTCACTTGTGGGGTAGTTATACTGCCCTGGCATTCTAGGGGCCCAAATGTGTGGTAAGAAGTTTGAAATCAAAATGTGTAAAAAATGACCGGTGAAATCCGAAAGGTGCTCTTTGGAATATGGGCCCCTTTGCCCACCTAGGCTGCAAAAAAGTGTCACACATGTGGTATCTCCGTACTCAGGAGAAGTTGGGGAATGTGTTTTGGGGTGTCATTTTACATATACCCATGCTGGGTGAGAGAAATATCTTGGCAAAAGACAACTTTTCCCATTTTTTTATACAAAGTTGGCATTTGACCAAGATATTTATCTCACCCAGCATGGGTATATGTAAAATGACACCCCAAAACATATTCCCCAACTTCTCCTGAGTACGGTGATACCACATGTGTGGCACTTTTTTGCAGCCTAGGTGGGCAAAGGGGCCCACATTCCAAAGAGCACCTTTCGGATTTCACAGGTCATTTTTTACACATTTTGATTTTTAAACTACTTACCACACATTTGGGCCCCTAGAATGCCAGGGCAGTATAACTACCCCACAAGTGACCCCATTTTGGAAAGAAGACACCCCAAGGTATTCGCTGATGGGCATAGTGAGTTCATAGAAGTTTTTATTTTTTGTCACAAGTTAGTGGAATATGAGACTTTGTAAGAAAAAAAAAATCAAAAAAAAAAATTTACATTTTCCACTAACTTGTGACAAAAAATAAAAAGTTCTATGAACTCACTATGCCCATCAGCGAATACCTTAGGGTGTCTACTTTCCGAAATGGGGTCATTTGTGGGGTGTTTGTACTGTCTGGCCATTGTAGAACCTCAGGAAACATGACAGGTGCTCAGAAAGTCAGAGCTGCTTCAAAAAGCGGAAATTCAAATTTTTGTACCATAGTTTGTAAACGCTATAACTTTTACCCAAACCATTTTTTTTTTTAAAGTATAAAAGTGAGGCGGCTTTCTATTGGCAAGAGGATGGAATATGGTGCTCAATCCGAACAGAGCGTACCCAACGCTTGTAGTGGGGGAATACAAATAAAAGTAGAGGGATGGCACTCAAAACAATTGCGGTGTATGGAAAAATATACTATTTATTATGGAATAGCTAATAGTAAAAGATATTGAATATTGATAATAAAATTATCAGGTATGATAAAATGTCTATATCACACAAGCGAAAATAACATTCAATATAAAAAGTACATAGTAGTCAAATCATTGTAGAGATAAAAAAGATAAAAGATGAGGATGGTTAGATGATAAATAATAATAGATAATAAATGTCAATACAATGCAATCCTGCTGGAAAAAAGACAATTCAGTGCAATCCTGCTGAAAAAGACAGTCCTATAGGTATGTTGGGAAAAAGAGTCTGATCTTATGTTGTGAAGACCAATGGCATCCTGATATAATATAATGAAATGTCATTTGTGAAATCCTGTTGGAAAAGAAAAGTACTCCTGGTATAGGATGAAAGGCAGTCTTGTGGACCTGTTTAGAAAAAAGGGAGGTCCGGTTTCATATCATATATTTTGATAGAGAGATAGGGTACCTGTTATAAACTGAAAGATAACTTTCTGTAAAGGTTTTGTTTATGAATCCCAGAGTTTATGGGGTGGGGACAAACGGATCCGATTATGTTGTTCTTCACAGATCCAGTATTGGTATGCTGTGGAATGAAGACTGCTTTGTAAGCAGGTACATTACCCTCCTTGCGGCTGTTGATGAGCTGGTCAGCGGTTCCTGTCTGGGCGGCGGTATCCACGTGTGCCGTTCCCGCTCGCTGTCTGCTCCGGCCGTTGGTTGCTGCTGGGTGTCGTCACTTCCGGTGACGTCACCTGCGATCTCCCGCTCTGTGCTGTTTGCAGTTTGCCACGTGGAGGCTAGTGGCGGGAAATGCGAACGTTGCAGCTTCTTTAGGGGGAAAAAATCAGATGGATAGCTCCGGAGCTGATCTATCGTTGTGTGATCCTTCTGGTTGTTGCTAGCTAGATGAGATAGGCTTACTCAATACCCCATACGCGTTTCAGAGCGTCTTGCTCCTTCATCAGTGGGAATGAGTAGCCTGTTTCTTTTTCAGAATATATATGTGCCTAATTGGATCCAATTAGTGGATATAGGAGTGGTCGAGGTTTTTTTCTGAATATAGGAGTGGTCAAAGTTTTTTTGCTTTTCTTTACTTTTATTGACTGCTTCTTTTCTTTGGATCAGTAGTGTCATAAATCTTCAGGAGAATGGGTAATCCAACATAATGGATGGACAGTTTATCACATATCAAAGTAGAGGGAATATAATATATACATGTATATATAATTAAATTAAATTATTATTAATTAAAAATCTTGAATAAAATACTAAATAGAATAAGTAAAATACAAGGATAGTAGCTGATATACTCAAGGTATGAGTACTAAAATGGATGGATAGGTCCCATGGGTTAGTGTGTACCCAGTCATAGAGTAAAAAGATAATGTGGTAGTATTAGTGGTTATGTTAGGCTGTTGTCATTTCTTTTAGTTTTTTCAGAGGTGATAATGTTTTCTGATGGAGGTGGATACTTGATAGTGTATTAGGGGAGGGGCCCACCCGGGAAGAGGGGTCGGAGTGCTGGTAATCAGCCGGACTACGACCCCAATTCCCAAGGGGGGCACCCCACCAAGAGCGAAATCTCAGTTATTTTATAGAAAGCCGAAGATTTCCATCTCTGCATTTAGGCCTTTCGGGATTAGTGTATTGAATTCGAATATTTTCCTAGATTCGGACCTAGACATGGCAGCTATGTGGTTACCACCTCTCCATTGGCGTGTAATTCTTTCTATGGCTACATAGGTGAGTGATGATGGATCGCAGTTATGATGTTCTTTGTAGTGTCTGGAAACAGAATGCAGCTCGTAACCCTTTTTGATGTTTGAGATGTGTTCAGATATTCTCGTTTTGAGTAATCTCTTTGTGCGCCCTACATATTGTTTGAGACAGGGGCATTGTAGAACATAGATGACACTATTGGAATGGCAGGAGAGGTGTTCCCGAATTTCATGTTTGTATGTATTATTAGTTGATTGGACTGTTGTTGTTTTCTTAGGAAAATTTGTAATTTTGCAGTTGTTGCATTTCCCGCATCTAAAAAAACCCTGTAGTGATAGCCAACTTTGGTTTGGTTTGGTCATATTTTTTCTGATTGTTGGTGCTATGCGTAGGCCTAAATTGGGAGCTCTGGTATATGTAATCTGTGGTTTATCTGGAAGTAGTTGGCCTATAGTTTTGTCACTTAGGATGTGGTGCCAGTGTTTGTGGATACATGTCTCTAGTTTTTTATAGTGGGCATTGTATGGTAGAATTAATCTTGGGGTTTCTTCTTTTTTGGTTGTGGTTGTGGTGGTTTCATTGCTGATGTCAAAGAATTTTGTTCTGTCCATTGCTCTTACTTTATCTAGAGATCTGTCTATTGTTATCAATGGATAATCTTTTGCTAGAAATTGTTTCTTCAGATTGTCCGCTTCTGTTTCGAATTGGCTGTCCAGTGTACAATTTCTTTTCAGGCGTCTGAACTGGCTGGTCGGGATGTTTAATAGCCAGCTGGGTAAATGGCAGCTGGAATGTAGAATGAAATTATTTTTCATCACTGGTTTCTGATATGTGCTGCATTGTAGTTTGTTTTCAGTTGTTTTAATTAATAGGTCAAGAAATTCTACTTGTGTTTGGCTTATATTAGCTGTCAATTTTATATTTCTGTCATTTGTGTTGATGTTCTCTAAAAATGTATCCAGACTGCCCCTCGTGTCACTCCAGATAAAAAAGATATCATCAATGTATCTCCGCCATAGTACCAGGCTCGTCCCCAGTAGTGGGGTGATGAAGTCGTGTTCCCACTGGGCCATGAAAATGTTGGCATAACTGGGGGCGAACCTGGTACCCATGGCGGTCCCTCTTTGTTGTAGATAAAATGTTGAATCGAATATAAAATAATTGTGGGTTAAAATGAAGGAAACTCCTTCTATTAAAAAATCAATTTGATCTATATGTAGGGTCTGGTAGTGTTTCAATTGTTCTCTTAGAGCGGCAGTGCCGTGGTTATGGTTAATGATAGTGTAGAGGGAGTTGACGTCCATCGTGCAGAGTAGCCAGTGGTTTTGGTATTTTATCTGTTCGATTGTCCTCACAATGTCTGTGGTGTCTTTAACATATGATGGTATTAGTTTGACAGTCGGTTGTAGTAGTCTGTCTATGTACTGGGAGAGGTTGGAGGTGAGGGATCCGATTCCTGAAATAATTGGTCTGCCTGGAGGGTGAGTTTGGTGTTTGTGAATCTTTGGTAGGCAATAGAATACCGGAATTCTATTATGGGGACTTGTGATGAATGTAAATTCCTGTTCGTTAAGGATACCTTTTTCTTTGCCTGTTTGTGTGAGAGTTACCAGTTCTCTATAGAAGTCGTCAGTGGGATCTTTTTTCAGGGTGGTATATGTGTGTGGATCTGATAGTTGTCTCCTACATTCTGACATATAGTCTTCTGTGTTTAGTAGGACAATTGCTCCACCTTTGTCTGCTGGTCTTATGGTCAGGTTTAAGGTTGATTGTATCTGTTTAATTGCATGTATCTCTCTTTTGGTTATATTATAGTGTGTTTTATTAAGATTCATTTTCCTGATGTCAGATTCTAAGCATTTTGGGAATGTGGCTATGTTGTCTCCCATTTCTTGTTTTGGGTATTTGGTTGATTTGATTTTCAAATCGGTATGGTTATATATAGAGGGTCGTGTATTGTCTGTGGGTATGGGGTTCTTAATAAAATATTTTTTCAAACAAAGTTTTCTTACATATTTTTCTATTCCTATATAGGCACTGAATTTATCCATTGTGGCTGTGGGTGAAAATTTCAATCCCTTATTGAGTAATTTTTGTTGTGTATCGTTTAGTTCGGTATTGCTCAGATTGACAATAATATTCATTGAATTGTCTAGGTCCTGTGGTATCTGTTCTGTTTTCTTCTTGTGTCTACCCCTTTTTTTTTTACCCAAACATTTTTTTTTAATCAAAGACATGTAGAACAATACATTTAGAGCAAAATTTATATATGGATGTCGTTTTTTTTGCAAAATTTTACAACTGAAAGTGAAAAATGTCATTTTTTTTCAAAAAAATCGTTAAATTTCGATTAATAACAAATAAAGTAAAAATGTCAGCAGCAATGAAATACCACCAAATGAAAGCTCTATTAGTGAGAAGAAAAGGAGGTAAAATTCATTTGGGTGGTAAGTTGCATGACCGAGCAATAAACAGCTAAAGTTGTGGAGTGCCGATTTGTAAAAAAGGGCCTGGTCTTTAGGGGGGTATAAACCTGTGGTCCTTAAGTGGTTAAACACCCTGAAAGACCAGGCCACTTTTTACACTTCTGACCTACACTACTTTCACCGTTTATTGCTCGGTCATGCAACTTACCACCCAAAAGAATTTTACCTCCTTTTCTTCTCACTAATAGAGCTTTCATTTGGTGGTATTTCCTTGCTGCTGACATTTTTACTTTTTTTGTTATTAATCGAAATTTAACGATTTTTTTGCAAAAAAATGACATTTTTCACTTTCAGTTGTAAAATTTTGCAAAAAAAACGAGATCCATATATAAATTTTGCTCTAAATTTATTGTTCTACATGTCTTTGATAAAAAAAAAAATGTTTGGGTAAAAAAAAAAATGGTTTGGGTAAAAGTTATAGCGTTTACAAACTATGGTACAAAAATGTGAATTTCCGCTTTTTGAAGCAGCTCTGACTTTCTGAGTACCTGTCATGTTTCCTGAGGTTCTACAATGCCCAGACAGTACAAACACCTGTAATGACCGACGACACGCACAGGGAGGAAAACAAGGAAAGCCCTGCCCAAGGGAGAGGGAAAGGTGGTGACCCCTAACTCACCTTGCGGCTGGCACCTGACTGCCCTGACGTCCCTAGACGGGTTCCTCACCCGTGCGGCGATCGCGTGCCTAAACCCTGGCTTTCCCTAATATGAGCCCTGGATAGTGAACAGGCCGGTGGGATCGCTAGTCCACACCACTATCACTAAGAGGGAAACACCAGGGAGAGGACAAACAAAACATACAAACACATACACCCAGGTGGGCGACCACAATAAACAAAAAAGGTCCAACAGGGATCTGGAGGGTAGCGTTTTGGACCAACTACCAGAGAACGCAGCAACACAGCTCCAGAAGGTCAGAATAGATGTCCAGGCAGGAAGCTCTATCTCTGGCAACCAGAGAAGTGTGAGAGAGAAATATAAGGAGGTCTGGGAGTGCTGGACAAGGAACAGCTGAGGAGAAGGAGCTACGGATCCCTGAGTGAGCCAAAAGGGTTTGCAAAGCAAACCCAGAAAGCTAGCATAAGGAAAACAGCCCTATCTTAAATAGAGCGTGCAGCCAACCACTGCGACTTCCTGACCCCGGGTATAACGGAGTCAGGCGTGGTCCTCGACACCCTCGTGACAACACCCCACAAATGACCCCATTTCGGAAAGTAGACACCCTAAGGTATTCGCTGATGGGCATAGTGAGTTCATAGAACTTTTTATTTTTTGTCACAAGTTAGCGGAAAATGATGATTTTTTTTATTTTTATTTTTTTCTTACAAAGTCTCATATTCCACTAACTTGTGACAAAAAATAAAAATTTCTATGAACTCACTATGACCATCAGCGAATACCTTGGGGTCTCTTCTTTCCAAAATGGGGTCACTTGTGGGGTAGTTATACTGCCCTGGCATTCTAGGGGCCCAAATGTGTGGTAAGGAGTTTGAAATCAAATTCTGTAATAAATGGCCGGTGAAATCCGAAAGGTGCTCGTTGGAATATGGGCCCCTTTGCCCACCTAGGCTGCAAAAAAGTGTCACACATGTGGTATCTCCGTATTCAGGAGAAGTTGGGGAATGTGTTTTGGGGTGTCATTTTACATATACCCATGCTGGGTGAGATAAATATCTTGGTCAAATGCCAACTTTGTATAAAAAAATGGGAAAAGTTGTCTTTTGCCAAGATATTTCTCTCACTCAGCATGGGTATATGTAAAATGACACCCCAAAACACATTGCCCAACTTCTCCTGAATACGGAGATACCAGATGTGTGACACTTTTTTGCAGCCTAGGTGGGCAAAGGGGCCCATATTCCAAAGAGCACCTTTCGGATTTCACTGGCCATTTTTTACAGAATTTGATTTCAAACTCCTTACCACACATTTGGGCCCCTAGAATGCCAGGGCAGTCTAACTACCCCACAAGTGACCCTATTTTGGAAAGAAGACACCCCAAGGTATTCGCTGATGGGCATAGTGAGTTCTTGGAAGTTTTTATTTTTTTGTCACAAGTTAGTGGAATATGAGACTTTGTATAAAAAAAAAAAAAAAAAAAAAAAAATCATCATTTTCCACTAACTTGTGACAAAAAATAAAAAATTCTAGGAACTTGCCATGCCCCTCACGGAATACCTTGGGGTGTCTTATTTCCAAAATGGGGTCACTTGTGGGGTAGTTATACTGCCCTGGCATTCTAGGGGCCCAAATGTGTGGTAAGGAGTTTGAAATCAAATTCTGTAAAAAATGACCAGTGAAATCCGAAAGGTGCTCTTTGGAATGTGGGCCCCTTTGCCCACCTAGGCTGCAAAAAAGTGCCACACATGTGGTATCGCCGTATTCAGGAGAAGTTGGGGAATGTGTTTTGGGGTGTCTTTATACATATACCCATGCTGAGTGAGATAAATATCTTGGTCAAATGCCAACTTTGTATAAAAAAATTGGAAAAGTTGTCTTTTGCCAAGATATTTCTCTCACCCAGCATGGGTATATGTAAAATTACACCCCAAAACACATTCCCCAACTTCTCCTGAATACGGAGATACCACATGTGTGACACTTTTTTGCAGCCTAGGTGGGCAAAGGGGCCCACATTCCAAAGAGCACCTTTCGGATTTCACCGGTCATTTTTTACAGAATTTGATTTCAAACTCCTTACCACACATTTGGGCCCCTAGAATGCAAGGGCAGTATAACTACCCCACAAGTGACCCCATTTTGGAAAGAAGACACCCCAAGGTATTCTCTGATGGGCATAGTGAGTTCATGGAAGTTTTTATTTTTTGTCACAAGTTAGTGGAATATGAGACTTTGTAAGAAAAAAAAAAAAAAAATCATCATTTTCCACTAACTTGTGACAAAAAATAAAAAATTCTAGGAACTCGCCATGCCCCTCACGGAATACCTTGGGGTGTCTTCTTTCCAAAATGGGGTCACTTGTGGGGTAGTTATACTGCCCTGGCATTTTCCAGGGGCCCTATTGAGTGGTAAGTAGGTAAATGACCTGTGAAATCCGAAAGGTGCTCTTTGGAATGTGGGCCCCTTTGCCCACCTAGGCTGCAAAAAAGTGCCACACATGTGGTATCGCCGTACTCGGGAGAAGTTGGGGAATGTGTTTTGGGGTGTCATTTTACATATACCCATGCTGGGTGAGATAAATATCTTGGTCAAATGCCAACTTTGTATAAAAAAATGGGAAAAGTTGTCTTTTGCCAAGATATTTCCCACATTCCAAAGAGCACCTTTCGGATTTCACAGGTCATTTTTTACACATTTTGATTTCAAACTACTTACCACACATTTGGGCCCCTAGAATGCCAGGGCAGTATAACTAATGCACAAGTGACCCCATTTTGCAAAGAAGACACCCCAAGGTATTCGCTGATGGACATAGTGAGTTCATAGAAGTTTTTATTTTTTGTCACAAGTTAGTGGAATTTGAGACTTTGTATAAAAAAAATAAAAATAAAAAAAATCATCATTTTCCACTAACTTGTGACAAAAAATAAAAAATTCTAGGAACTTGCCATGCCCCTCACGGAATACCTTGGGGTGTCTTCTTTCCAAAATGGGGTCACTTGTGGGGTAGTTATACTGCCCTGGCATTTTCCAGGGGCCCTATTGTGTGGTAAGTAGGTAAATGACCTGTGAAATCCGAAAGGTGCTCTTTGGAATGTGGGCCCCTTTGCCCACCTAGGCTGCAAAAAAGTGCCACACATGTGGTATCGCCGTACTCGGGAAAAGTTGGGGAATGTGTTTTGGGGTGTCATTTTACATATACCCATGCTGGGTGAGATAAATATCTTGGTCAAATGCCAACTTTGTATAAAAAAATTGGAAAAGTTGTCTTTTGCCAAGATATTTCTCTCACCCAGCATGGGTATATGTAAAATGACACCCCAAAACACATTCCCCAACTTCTCCTGAGTACGGCGATACCACATGTCTGACACTTTTTTGCAGCCTAGATGCGCAAAAGGGCCCACATTCCTTTTATGAGGGCATTTTTAGACATTTGGATCCCAGACTTCTTCTCACGCTTTAGGGCCCCTAGAATGCCAGGGCAGTATAAATACCCCACATGTGACCCCATTTTGGAAAGAAGACACCCCAAGGTATTCAATGAGGGGCATGGCGAGTTCATAGAATTTTTTTTTTTTTGGCACAAGTTAGCGGAAATTGATTTTATTTATTTTTTTCTCACAAAGTCTCCCTTTCCGCTAACTTGGGACAAAAATTTCAATCTTTCATGGACTCAATATGCCCCTCACGGAATACCTGGGGGTGTCTTCTTTCCGAAATGGGGTCACATGTGGGGTATTTATACTGCCCTGGCATTCTAGGGGCCCTAAAGCGTGAGAAGAAGTCTGGAATATAAATGTCAAATTTTTTTTACGCATTTGGATTCCGTGAGGGGTATGCTGAGTTCATGTGAGATTTAATTTTTTGGCACAAGTTAGTGGAATATGAGACTTTGTAAGAAAAAAATAATAATTTCCGCTAACTTGGGCCAAAAAAATGTCTGAATGGAGCCTTACAGAGGGGTGATCAATGACAGGGGGGTGATCAATGACAGGGGGGTGATCAGGGAGTCTATATGGGGTGATCACCACAGTCATTGATCACGCTACTGTAAGGCTCCATTCAGACGTCCGTATGCGTTTTGCGGATCCGATCCATCTATCTATCAGTGGATCCGTAAAAATCATGCGGACGTCTGAATGGAGCTTTACAGGGGGGTGATCAATGACAGGGGTGTAATCAATGACAGGGGGGGTGATTAGGGAGTCTATATGGGGTGATCACCACAGTCATTGATCACGCCCCTGTAAGGCTCCGTTCAGACGTCCGTATGCGTTTTGCGGATCCGATCCATCTATCAGTGGATCCGTAAAAATCATGCGGACATCTGAATGGAGCTTTACAGGGGTGTGATCAATGACAGGGGGGTAATCAATGACAGGGGGGTGATCAGGGAGTCTATATGGGGTGATCACCACAGTCATTGATCACGCCCCTGTAAGGCTCCATTCAGACGTCCGTATGCGTTTTGCGGATCCGATCCATCTATCAGTGGATCCGTAAAAATCATGCGGACATCTGAATGGAGCTTTACAGGGGGGTGATCAATGACAGGGGGGTAATCAATGACAGTGGGGTGATCAGGGAGTCTATATGGGGTGATCAGGGGTGATCAAGGGTGATCAAGGGTGAATAAGGGGGGGTGTAGTGTAGTGACAGGGGGGGTGTAGTGTAGTGGTGCTTGGTGCAACATATTACTGAGCTGCCTGTGTCCTCTGGTGGTCGATCCAAACAAAGGGGACCACCAGAGGACCAGGTAGCAGGTTTATTAGACGCTGTTATCAAAACAGCGTCTAATATACCTGTTAAGAGTTTAAAAAATCACATCTCCAGCCTGCCAGCGAACGATCGCCGCTGGCAGGCTGGAGATCCACTCGCTTACCTTTCGAACCTGTGAACCCGCGCGCCTGTGTGCGCGCGTTCACAGGATATCTCGCGTCTCGCGAGATGACGCGTAGATGCGTGACTGTGCGCAGGGCTGCCACCTCCGGAACGCGAATCTGCATTAGGCGGTCCGGAGGTGGTTAAGGACGACGCTTTGCATGTGGAAGAGGTGGAAATGGGGGAAGACATTACACAGGGAGATAGCCAGACCACCCTCAGTTCGTCTTCTCAGCGAGAATTGGACGATGAAGAGGAGGAGGGGCAGGAGACGGTTGCCTCCGCTACAGAGCGGATCACCCATTGAAGTTTAATTCCATCTGTTCAGCGTGGGTGGGAAGAAGAGGAGGAAGAGGATGAGGAGATTGAGAGTGATCCTCCTGATGACAACAGCAAAGTCTTGCCTGTTGGTACTCTGGCACACATGGCTGACTTCATGTTAGGCTGCCTTTCCCGCGACCCGCGCGTTATACACATTTTAGACAACACGGATTACTGGTTGTTCACCTTTCTCGACCCCCACTACAGAGAGAACTTCTCATCTCTCATTCCTCTGGTGGAGAGGACGAGCAAAACGGTGCAATACCAGAAGATCCTTATTGAAAAATTGCTCCAAAAATTTCCATCTGACAACGCTGGCGGCAGAGTCCTTAGTTCCTTGGCCAACCGAGGAGGGGAGACAAGGGGAACACACAGCAGTTCCAACAGAGGCAGGGCAACACTCTCCAAAACCTGGGACAGTTTCATGACACCGCACCAGCACCCGCCAGTTTCACAAGTAGGGAAACATTTTGGAAGATGGTGAAGGAGTACATAGCAGACCATGTCAGCGATCTCAATGATCCCTCAGTGCCTTACAACTACTGGGTGTCCAAGCTGGACATGTGGCACGAACTGGCCCTCTACAGAAGTGCTGGCCTGCCCTGCCGCCAGCGTTTTGTCTGAGCGGGTACTTAGTGCTGCTGGTGGCATTATTACAGCTAAGCGTATCTGCCTGTTAACTGAAAATGCTGACAGGTTGACTCTTTTATAAAAATAAACAAGGCCTGGATTGCCCCTGACTTCTCGACTCAACCAGAGGAAAGCGGCTGAACATAAAGGCACTTTAAATGTGTTGTTTATAATGTACTGAATACACTGTATTCCCATGCACCCCTTCCACCGCAAAAAAAGGGTATATGGTTGAATCTTCCTCTTCTCATCCTCCTCCTCTTCCATCATATCAACATGCTTATTCGTCGCATATAATGCCCTTGCATATATGCCCTTGCATACAATCTTTTACAGGGTCAGCTCACCTGCAGGCCCTCACAAATAATTTTTTGGAGGGTCAGCTCACCAGCAGGCCCTCTCCTACAATCTTCTACAGGGTCAGCTCACCTGCAGGCCCTCACCTACAATCTTTTACAGGGTCAGCTCACCTGCAGGCCCTCACATATAATTAAATAGTTAATACGGTTGAAAAAAGACATACGTCCATCAAGTTCAACCAAGGGATAGGTGGGGAATGCGAATTCCAAAAGGAATTGAGACTTAGATTTCTACACGTTTTCGTAATCATTAATGTTTTTTAATTTTAAGAATTTGTCTAAACCCTTTTTGAAACTATCTACTGTTCCTGCTATTACCACGTCCTGAGGATGTCTATTCCACAGCTTCACAGTTCTTACAGTAAAGAAGCTTTGACGCTTCCAGAGGGTCAGCTTACCTGTAGTCCGTCACCTACAATCTTTTACAGGGTCAGCTCACCTGAAGGCCTTCGCATTTAATGTTTTAGTGAGCCAGCTCACCTGTAGGCCCTCACCTACAATCTTTTACAGGGTCGGCTCACCAGCAGGCCCCCACCTACAATCTTTTATAGGGTCAGCTCACCTGCAGGACCTCGCATATAATGTTTTACAGGGTCAGCTCACCTGCAGGCCCTCACCTACAACCTTTTAGGGGGCAGCTCACCAGCAGGCCCTCACCTGCAATCTTTTACAGGGTCAGCTCACCTGCAGCCCTCGCATATAATGTTTTAGAGGGTCAGCTCATCTGCAGGCCCTCGCATATAAGGTTTTAGAGGGTCAACTCACCAGCAGGCCTTCACTTACAATCTTTTACAGGGTCAGCTCACCTACAGGCCCTCGCATATAATGTTTTACAGGGTCAGCTCACCTGCCGGCCCTCACCTATAACCTTTTAGAGGGTCAGCTCACCAGCAGGCCCTCACCTACAATCTTTTACAGGGTCATATTAACTGCAGGCCCTCGCATATAATGTTTTACAGGGTCAGCTCACCTGCAGGCCCTCACCTATAACCTTTTAGACGGTTAGCTCACCAGCAGGGCCTCAACTACAATCTTTAACAGGGTCAGCTCACCTGCAGTCCCTTGCATATAATGTTTTAGAGGATCAGCTCACCAGCAGACCCTCACCTACAATTCCAGTCTCACTATCCAAGAGTCTGGTCAACGCAATCCTCACCCTGACGGCACACTGGGTGAACGTTGTGGAGGCCGGGAGCGAGTTGGCTGCTGGCACCAGACTTTCCCTCCAATAGATCCTCGTTAAAGGATTTAAACTTTACTCATTCCAATTACAGGGCCTAGAAAGAGTCCTGTATTGTTATTTGTCATCACTACCTCCCCGAGTCGTAAGTGGGTAATTTGCGTGCCTGCTGGCTTCCTTGGATGTGGTAGCCGTTTCTCAGGCTCCCTCTCCGGAATCAAACCCTGATTCCCCATTACCCATGGTCACCATGGTAGGCGCAGAAAGTACCATCAAAAGTTGATAGGGCAGACATCTGAATGGATCGTCGCCTTCACGGGGACATGCGATCGGCCCGAGGTTATCTAGAGTCATCAAAGCGGCAGCAGGCCCTTGCCCATAATGTCTTAGATTGTCAGATCAGCAGCATGCCCTCGCCCACAAATTTTTTTAGATGTCAGCTCAGCTGCAGGCCCTCACCCTTAATGTTTTAGAGGGTCACCATCAGGCCATTAATCACAATTTTTTAAGGGTGTGTATGATGCCTTACTTTATGTGTAACAAAGGGTGTATTCGAGTGCCGATTCCTTGTAATGTTTGGCACTCCCTTCACTTATGCATAGGCTTTATCAGTGTAGGAGTCCCACTACCTGAACAATTGTACCACAATGTGAATGAGGCCCTCCATTATGTGATATACAGGTTGTATCGGAGTTCTTCTTGCTTGTAATTTTTGGCAGCACTTGCACTTTATATGCACTTTAGAGCACCTGAGCATCCCAATGTGTTTGGCCCCAGCACCCAAGCACAGATCGATCAACACTATAGTGCACCAATACCCTCCATGACTCAAATATATTAGACCTCCCAAAATCAAATACATCCAATCAAAAAGACAGCCCACGAGATGCTGCCATGGCACCCGGAAGAGACGGAGCATACAGGAACTTGCACGGTCCACCTCGTCACAGCGCTATGCTGCAGTGTTGCCAGCAGTGGCTAGTGCTGCCTTGGAAGTGTGTCCACAGCACTGCCATAATTCACCAGGTGTGTGAGTACCTCGATAATGAATTACAAGGAGCCACCCATGGGATGGGGGCTACACAAAGTAAGCATCCCTCTGGAAAGGAAGCATAGAAATGGGTCTCTGCAATATGCAATAGATATTGTGCAATGTGAAAAGGGCACGGAGGCAACCAAAGACTGAAGACAGATGTAAAAGAAATTGGAAGTAGGTGTGAATGGAACATTGGATGAACATTTATGGCATAAATGTCTCAATAATTTTAAAGGGTGGACCATTACAAATATGACCAGGCCACAATGTGGTATGACGTAGCCTGGGAAATGACTATGACTGACCACAAGGCAAGGGACACTGACAAGAGGACCGTGTATGAGGTGTGGGATGTCATTAAATTACCAACAGAAAAATCGATCATTCTTTATGATATTAAACCTACTACTCCCCATAACACACTCCCCAAAACACACACTCCCCAACAGCTCCACCCCCATATAATGGCCCAGAAGGCTGGACATGTCCCAGATGTGGGCAGCAAAACCCGGACTGGAGGGATAGATGCTTAGCTTGTGAGGGGCACAAACCATACCCCCTGTGGGGTTGTATGCACTAGTCAATAAGACGTTTGCCACAGTCATAGCTAGCGTGGTGGACACACGTGACTATAACGTGTAACACCCATGGACCCCTAGTGAGTTGCTGGCCATGTGTAATACTTTGCCAGACCCTCGTACTGTCCCCAGTACTTTCCTTCGTAAATTGGAAAGCATCCAGACAGCATATAAAACCACTTGGGTGGGTCTGGAGAGTCTTCTAGAGACAAAGGGAGGGGAGGTACTTAAGAATCAAATGTTGGCAAAGGCCCCAGGCACTGTCCCTGTAGATAAAGCCACAGACCAGTCTGGGCAAGAATTTATTACTGCCCTCAAACCCTGGGTGAAAGAGCAACAGGACAATTAGACTGACACTCCTTTATGATGAGACACAAGACTCTAACCAGACTGTACTGACTATGCGACAGCCCTTGAACAGCTCTGGCTTGACTATGGGTATGAGACAGGAGATAGTAAGGACATGAGACTGCTGAAACATACGTTCATGTCTGGACTAAAAGCTCCTATACAGGATGCTGTAGAAAAGGCTCACCCTTATTGGCGAACCTGCCAGTTCCCTGATCTACTGGCCATAGCAAACGGAGCTGAGCTTGATATACAGAGTAAGAAAAAGTCAATGATGTCTAATCAACCCTTCAGACCAAAGGGTGGGTTCCAGAAAAAGGTACCAGGCACAATCCAGTTTCCATGTGACAGGTACCAAGTAAATTGTTGGGGAAAAAAAAGGCATTATTCAATCAAATGTCCCCAGAGTGGTCAGGCTATTGCCCAGATCTCTCAATGAAGTGACGGCAATCCTGTGAGTTCACTAAATATTAACTACCTCCTTTGACATATCCCCAGGTCTACAACTGATTATTACATCTACATGTGAGGACACAGGGAATTCAATAGATTTTTTTTGGTAGACACAGGAGCAGACCATACCCTGATACAAGAAAAATATATACCCGAGCAGCTTATTTCCTCAGATTAAGTTTATTGTTAAAGGGTTGAGGGAACAGCTGTTAAACTCCCTGTTAAACTTAATATTCATGATGTCTTATCTATTGTTACGTGTGTGTTGGTGCGCTCAGACAGTGTCGGACTGGGGTGCCTAGGGCCCACCAGTGGGAGTCATTCTAGGGGCCCACCCTACAGTTGCCATAAACTGAAATATTACTTGTTAATTTTTTGGGCTTACATACATGAATCTGTGCAGTTTAGTACACAATACAGTTTGCAAAACAGAATGGTATTGTGCACTGCAAGATATCAAAGTGTTTATCATTAAGCAACTCATTGTAGTTAATAATTTAGTAGTCAGTAGTAGTTTGGATAACACTCACACATGGAAATTCCTTATCCTTGATGAACCACCCTTTCCCTCATCCTAAACAATATCCAAAGTAAAGTAAATGTTTGTCGGCATCTTCAAATAGAAAAGTGTACTGGAGTGAATAGGCCACCATGTAACCATCCCTATAGGGTCTTTCTCAAGTGTCTTGACCACTTGAGTAAAACCCTATAGGAGTCGATACATGGTGGCGTATTCACTCCAGTAAACTTTTTCATTTGAAGATGTCGACAAACATTTACTTTACTTTAGGCTGACAGTTATTTTTTTTCTGTCTTTGCTATCATGTTGGTATCCATGTATGATACAGATCCAAAATAGGGTCATGTGCATGAACATCCGTAAACAAACCATATAATCTTCTACAAGTATAGCAAAAGAAAAATGTGAGAAACTATTTTATTGCACAAACAAATGCACTGAATAAATAACATTAAATATTAAACTCAAATATGAAATAATATTAAACTACTCAAACCACTTACTGCACATAGTAATTGCACAGTACTGTACAAATACAGTAACATTAAAATGGTATTAATGCAATAACTTACAAACAGTTAAAGAATGCCATATTACACAACCAGTTTACAGCAGCATTTTTTGGAGAACAGAAGACGAGTTTGCAAATCTGTCAACAATGTCATCATAATCTGAAGTCATGGAAATATCCCTCTCGATGTTCATTATAATGAGGGATTCCAACAGTTCCTGTCCAATCAATGATCTCAGTCGATTCTTTACAATTTTTAGTTTTGAAAACACACGCTCACAAGAAACCTGAGTGCACGCAAGTGTAAGGAGTGCTTTATAAATGGCATAAAGATTTGTATATGCAGCTGAATGTAAGTTATGATCGTATAAAAGTCTATAACAGCAAGTCAGGCAGTTTTCACAAGCTGCATGTGTTCCCTCATTGATGTCATCCTCACCATCATTATCATCATCCACATCAAATACATCCCTGGCAGCAGGGAATGTTTTTTTCAAAGCAGCATAGTTCTCTTGGAAACTTAGTAGCTCAAGTTTAAGTTGTACAATATCTACATTGGCCAACTGAGCTACTGTTTTCAAAGACTCAGATGGAATGTCTTTTTGTGTTAATTGGCCGAATCTTCTTGGGTCTAATTGTGATATATCTCGGATAAGGGTTTCATTTTTGGAAAATTTTGCCTCAATACTGGTTATTGCCTGGTCTATGACCACATTAAATACTTGATACTGAAAACCTTTAATGGGGTCAGGAGGAGGCTCATGTTTGGCTAATTCACCAGGCATAGTTTTTTTCTTTGGTGGTCTCTTTTGTGGTAAATTGTGCTCAATCACAGCCTTTACAGATTGCTCATCAAGAACTGTTTAAATCTGTTCAATGAACTGTTTAAATCTAAACATAGTTAGATCTGAAAATGAATCCCTAAGGGAAACAATCTGTCTTTTGGCATTCTCGATCATTCACCATGCCTGTAGAATGTCCAGACCACGGGTTTGTAGATAGTCAGAAACTGGACTTGCAATTTCAAAAATCTGCATGAATAGAAACGATATCAGCAAGGTTTCATACCTTGTCCAGCCATGAAGTAAACAGTTCGCCTCATTTACAGCCTTACTGTCGAATCTAGGAGAATCTGCAATGTGTTCCAAGCAGTACAGCAGAGTACAATAGAGCTGTTTTGAATAATCATGAGATGAAGCAAAAATTGTGCTCAGTGCCCTTGGCTTACTCCACCAGCGAGTGTCTCCTATTTTTTTTAGCCTAGTTAGTTTTGCTGGGCCCTCAGCATGAGATGATACCTGTTCTGTCCAAACAGATGATCTCTTGTAGGATTCAGAGAAAAAAACAGCAGTTTTTTCTAACAGGCCAAAAAATGATTTGACTGAAGTGGCACATTAAGTCCCATCAATGATCACTAAATTGAGAAAATGTGCGTAACACCAAGTGTATATGGAATTGCACGTTATCAGTATTGGTAACACAACACCACAGATCAGGCCCAGTTTATTGGAATCTGCCATACACACACTGTTTTCTGACTTAGCACACTGCTGGCTACAGAACGCCACTGATTATAGACGCTATAGAGGGCCCAGAGCATTGGAATCTGCAATACAATGGTTCCTGATGTAGTTACAGCATTGTATACAGAATGCAACAGATTCTAGACACTATTTTAGGCCCAGATTGCTGGAATCTGCCATACAGACATGGTTTTCCGATGTATTACACTGTGAACTACAGAACGCCACAGATTATAGACACTGTAGAAGGCCCAGAGCTTTGGAATCTGTAATATAGGCACAGTTTTCTGTTGCAGTACAGTATTGGTAACACAACACCACAGATCAGGCCCAGTTTATTGGAATCTGCCATACACACACTGTTTTCTGACTTAGCACACTGCTGGCTACAGAACGCCACAGATTATAGACGCTATAGAGGGCCCAGAGCATTGGAATCTGCAATACCATGTTTCCTGATGTAGTTTCAGCATTGTATACAGAACGCCACAGATTCTAGACACTATCTTAGGCCCAGATTGCTGGAATCTGCCATACACACACTGTTTTCTGACTTAGCACACTGCTGTCTACAGAACACCACAGATTAAAGACACTCTAGAGGGCCCAGAGCATTGGAATCTGCAATACCATGTTTCCTGATGTAGTTTCAGCATTGTATACAGAACGCCACAGATTCTAGACACTATCTTAGGCCCAGATTGCTGGAATCTGCCATACACACACTGTTTTCTGACTTAGCACACTGCTGTCTACAGAACACCACAGATTAAAGACACTCTAGAGGGCCCAGAGCATTGGAATCTGCAATACAATGTTTCCTGATGTAGTTTCAGCATTGTATACAGAACGCCACAGATTCTAGACACTATCTTAGGCCCAGATTGCTGGAATCTGCCATACACACACTGTTTTCTGACTTAGCACACTGCTGTCTACAGAACACCACAGATTAAAGACACTCTAGAGGGCCCAGAGCATTGGAATCTGCAATACCATGTTTCCTGATGTAGTTTCAGCATTGTATACAGAACGCCACAGATTCTAGACACTATCTTAGGCCCAGATTGCTGGAATCTGCCATACACACACTGTTTTCTGACTTAGCACACTGCTGTCTACAGAACACCACAGATTAAAGACACTCTAGAGGGCCCAGAGCATTGGAATCTGCAATACAATGTTTCCTGATGTAGTTTCAGCATTGTATACAGAACGCCACAGATTCTAGACACTATCTTAGGCCCAGATTGCTGGAATCTGCCATACACACACTGTTTTCTGACTTAGCACACTGCTGTCTACAGAACACCACAGATTAAAGACACTCTAGAGGGCCCAGAGCATTGGAATCTGCAATACCATGTTTCCTGATGTAGTTTCAGCATTGTATACAGAACGCCACAGATTCTAGACACTATCTTAGGCCCAGATTGCTGGAATCTGCCATACACACACTGTTTTCTGACTTAGCACACTGCTGTCTACAGAACACCACAGATTAAAGACACTCTAGAGGGCCCAGAGCATTGGAATCTGCAATACAATGTTTCCTGATGTAGTTTCAGCATTGTATACAGAACGCCACAGATTCTAGACACTATCTTAGGCCCAGATTGCTGGAATCTGCCATACACACACTGTTTTCTGACTTAGCACACTGCTGTCTACAGAACACCACAGATTAAAGACACTCTAGAGGGCCCAGAGCATTGGAATCTGCAATACAATGTTTCCTGATGTAGTTTCAGCATTGTATACAGAACGCCACAGATTCTAGACACTATCTTAGGCCCAGATTGCTGGAATCTGCCATACACACACTGTTTTCTGACTTAGCACACTGCTGTCTACAGAACACCACAGATTAAAGACACTCTAGAGGGCCCAGAGCATTGGAATCTGCAATACAATGTTTCCTGATGTAGTTTCAGCATTGTATACAGAACGCCACAGATTCTAGACACTATCTTAGGCCCAGATTGCTGGAATCTGCCATACACACACTGGTTTCTGACTTAGCACACTGCTGTCTACAGAACACCACAGATTAAAGACACTCTAGAGGGCCCAGAGCATTGGAATCTGCAATACAATGTTTCCTGATGTAGTTTCAGCATTGTATACAGAACGCCACAGATTCTAGACACTATCTTAGGCCCAGATTGCTGGAATCTGCCATACACACACTGTTTTCTGACTTAGCACACTGCTGTCTACAGAACACCACAGATTAAAGACACTCTAGAGGGCCCAGAGCATTGGAATCTGCAATACAATGTTTCCTGATGTAGTTTCAGCATTGTATACAGAACGCCACAGATTCTAGACACTATCTTAGGCCCAGATTGCTGGAATCTGCCATACACACACTGTTTTCTGACTTAGCACACTGCTGTCTACAGAACACCACAGATTAAAGACACTCTAGAGGGCCCAGAGCATTGGAATCTGCAATACAATGTTTCCTGATGTAGTTTCAGCATTGTATACAGAACGCCACAGATTCTAGACACTATCTTAGGCCCAGATTGCTGGAATCTGCCATACACACACTGTTTTCTGACTTAGCACACTGCTGTCTACAGAACACCACAGATTAAAGACACTCTAGAGGGCCCAGAGCATTGGAATCTGCAATACAATGTTTCCTGATGTAGTTTCAGCATTGTATACAGAACGCCACAGATTCTAGACACTATCTTAGGCCCAGATTGCTGGAATCTGCCATACACACACTGTTTTCTGACTTAGCACACTGCTGTCTACAGAACACCACAGATTAAAGACACTCTAGAGGGCCCAGAGCATTGGAATCTGCAATACAATGTTTCCTGATGTAGTTTCAGCATTGTATACAGAACGCCACAGATTCTAGACACTATCTTAGGCCCAGATTGCTGGAATCTGCCATACACACACTGTTTTCTGACTTAGCACACTGCTGTCTACAGAACACCACAGATTAAAGACACTCTAGAGGGCCCAGAGCATTGGAATCTGCAATACAATGTTTCCTGATGTAGTTTCAGCATTGTATACAGAACGCCACAGATTCTAGACACTATCTTAGGCCCAGATTGCTGGAATCTGCCATACACACACTGTTTTCTGACTTAGCACACTGCTGTCTACAGAACACCACAGATTAAAGACACTCTAGAGGGCCCAGAGCATTGGAATCTGCAATACAATGTTTCCTGATGTAGTTTCAGCATTGTATACAGAACGCCACAGATTCTAGACACTATCTTAGGCCCAGATTGCTGGAATCTGCCATACACACACTGTTTTCTGACTTAGCACACTGCTGTCTACAGAACACCACAGATTAAAGACACTCTAGAGGGCCCAGAGCATTGGAATCTGCAATACAATGTTTCCTGATGTAGTTTCAGCATTGTATACAGAACGCCACAGATTCTAGACACTATCTTAGGCCCAGATTGCTGGAATCTGCCATACACACACTGTTTTCTGACTTAGCACACTGCTGTCTACAGAACACCACAGATTAAAGACACTCTAGAGGGCCCAGAGCATTGGAATCTGCAATACAATGTTTCCTGATGTAGTTTCAGCATTGTATACAGAACGCCACAGATTCTAGACACTATCTTAGGCCCAGATTGCTGGAATCTGCCATACACACACTGTTTTCTGACTTAGCACACTGCTGTCTACAGAACACCACAGATTAAAGACACTCTAGAGGGCCCAGAGCATTGGAATCTGCAATACAATGTTTCCTGATGTAGTTTCAGCATTGTATACAGAACGCCACAGATTCTAGACACTATCTTAGGCCCAGATTGCTGGAATCTGCCATACACACACTGTTTTCTGACTTAGCACACTGCTGTCTACAGAACACCACAGATTAAAGACACTCTAGAGGGCCCAGAGCATTGGAATCTGCAATACAATGTTTCCTGATGTAGTTTCAGCATTGTATACAGAACGCCACAGATTCTAGACACTATCTTAGGCCCAGATTGCTGGAATCTGCCATACACACACTGTTTTCTGACTTAGCACACTGCTGTCTACAGAACACCACAGATTAAAGACACTCTAGAGGGCCCAGAGCATTGGAATCTGCAATACAATGTTTCCTGATGTAGTTTCAGCATTGTATACAGAACGCCACAGATTCTAGACACTATCTTAGGCCCAGATTGCTGGAATCTGCCATACACACACTGTTTTCTGACTTAGCACACTGCTGTCTACAGAACACCACAGATTAAAGACACTCTAGAGGGCCCAGAGCATTGGAATCTGCAATACAATGTTTCCTGATGTAGTTTCAGCATTGTATACAGAACGCCACAGATTCTAGACACTATCTTAGGCCCAGATTGCTGGAATCTGCCATACACACACTGTTTTCTGACTTAGCACACTGCTGTCTACAGAACACCACAGATTAAAGACACTCTAGAGGGCCCAGAGCATTGGAATCTGCAATACAATGTTTCCTGATGTAGTTTCAGCATTGTATACAGAACGCCACAGATTCTAGACACTATCTTAGGCCCAGATTGCTGGAATCTGCCATACACACACTGTTTTCTGACTTAGCACACTGCTGTCTACAGAACACCACAGATTAAAGACACTCTAGAGGGCCCAGAGCATTGGAATCTGCAATACAATGTTTCCTGATGTAGTTTCAGCATTGTATACAGAACGCCACAGATTCTAGACACTATCTTAGGCCCAGATTGCTGGAATCTGCCATACACACACTGTTTTCTGACTTAGCACACTGCTGTCTACAGAACACCACAGATTAAAGACACTCTAGAGGGCCCAGAGCATTGGAATCTGCAATACAATGTTTCCTGATGTAGTTTCAGCATTGTATACAGAACGCCACAGATTCTAGACACTATCTTAGGCCCAGATTGCTGGAATCTGCCATACACACACTGTTTTCTGACTTAGCACACTGCTGTCTACAGAACACCACAGATTAAAGACACTCTAGAGGGCCCAGAGCATTGGAATCTGCAATACAATGTTTCCTGATGTAGTTTCAGCATTGTATACAGAACGCCACAGATTCTAGACACTATCTTAGGCCCAGATTGCTGGAATCTGCCATACACACACTGTTTTCTGACTTAGCACACTGCTGTCTACAGAACACCACAGATTAAAGACACTCTAGAGGGCCCAGAGCATTGGAATCTGCAATACAATGTTTCCTGATGTAGTTTCAGCATTGTATACAGAACGCCACAGATTCTAGACACTATCTTAGGCCCAGATTGCTGGAATCTGCCATACACACACTGTTTTCTGACTTAGCACACTGCTGTCTACAGAACACCACAGATTAAAGACACTCTAGAGGGCCCAGAGCATTGGAATCTGCAATACAATGTTTCCTGATGTAGTTTCAGCATTGTATACAGAACGCCACAGATTCTAGACACTATCTTAGGCCCAGATTGCTGGAATCTGCCATACACACACTGTTTTCTGACTTAGCACACTGCTGTCTACAGAACACCACAGATTAAAGACACTCTAGAGGGCCCAGAGCATTGGAATCTGCAATACAATGTTTCCTGATGTAGTTTCAGCATTGTATACAGAACGCCACAGATTCTAGACACTATCTTAGGCCCAGATTGCTGGAATCTGCCATACACACACTGTTTTCTGACTTAGCACACTGCTGTCTACAGAACACCACAGATTAAAGACACTCTAGAGGGCCCAGAGCATTGGAATCTGCAATACAATGTTTCCTGATGTAGTTTCAGCATTGTATACAGAACGCCACAGATTCTAGACACTATCTTAGGCCCAGATTGCTGGAATCTGCCATACACACACTGTTTTCTGACTTAGCACACTGCTGTCTACAGAACACCACAGATTAAAGACACTCTAGAGGGCCCAGAGCATTGGAATCTGCAATACAATGTTTCCTGATGTAGTTTCAGCATTGTATACAGAACGCCACAGATTCTAGACACTATCTTAGGCCCAGATTGCTGGAATCTGCCATACACACACTGTTTTCTGACTTAGCACACTGCTGTCTACAGAACACCACAGATTAAAGACACTCTAGAGGGCCCAGAGCATTGGAATCTGCAATACAATGTTTCCTGATGTAGTTTCAGCATTGTATACAGAACGCCACAGATTCTAGACACTATCTTAGGCCCAGATTGCTGGAATCTGCCATACACACACTGTTTTCTGACTTAGCACACTGCTGTCTACAGAACACCACAGATTAAAGACACTCTAGAGGGCCCAGAGCATTGGAATCTGCAATACAATGTTTCCTGATGTAGTTTCAGCATTGTATACAGAACGCCACAGATTCTAGACACTATCTTAGGCCCAGATTGCTGGAATCTGCCATACACACACTGTTTTCTGACTTAGCACACTGCTGTCTACAGAACACCACAGATTAAAGACACTCTAGAGGGCCCAGAGCATTGGAATCTGCAATACAATGTTTCCTGATGTAGTTTCAGCATTGTATACAGAACGCCACAGATTCTAGACACTATCTTAGGCCCAGATTGCTGGAATCTGCCATACACACACTGTTTTCTGACTTAGCACACTGCTGTCTACAGAACACCACAGATTAAAGACACTCTAGAGGGCCCAGAGCATTGGAATCTGCAATACAATGTTTCCTGATGTAGTTTCAGCATTGTATACAGAACGCCACAGATTCTAGACACTATCTTAGGCCCAGATTGCTGGAATCTGCCATACACACACTGTTTTCTGACTTAGCACACTGCTGTCTACAGAACACCACAGATTAAAGACACTCTAGAGGGCCCAGAGCATTGGAATCTGCAATACAATGTTTCCTGATGTAGTTTCAGCATTGTATACAGAACGCCACAGATTCTAGACACTATCTTAGGCCCAGATTGCTGGAATCTGCCATACACACACTGTTTTCTGACTTAGCACACTGCTGTCTACAGAACACCACAGATTAAAGACACTCTAGAGGGCCCAGAGCATTGGAATCTGCAATACAATGTTTCCTGATGTAGTTTCAGCATTGTATACAGAACGCCACAGATTCTAGACACTATCTTAGGCCCAGATTGCTGGAATCTGCCATACACACACTGTTTTCTGACTTAGCACACTGCTGTCTACAGAACACCACAGATTAAAGACACTCTAGAGGGCCCAGAGCATTGGAATCTGCAATACCATGTTTCCTGATGTAGTTTCAGCATTGTATACAGAACGCCACAGATTCTAGACACTATCTTAGGCCCAGATTGCTGGAATCTGCCATACACACACTGTTTTCTGACTTAGCACACTGCTGTCTACAGAACACCACAGATTAAAGACACTCTAGAGGGCCCAGAGCATTGGAATCTGCAATACAATGTTTCCTGATGTAGTTTCAGCATTGTATACAGAACGCCACAGATTCTAGACACTATCTTAGGCCCAGATTGCTGGAATCTGCCATACACACACTGTTTTCTGACTTAGCACACTGCTGTCTACAGAACACCACAGATTAAAGACACTCTAGAGGGCCCAGAGCATTGGAATCTGCAATACAATGTTTCCTGATGTAGTTTCAGCATTGTATACAGAACGCCACAGATTCTAGACACTATCTTAGGCCCAGATTGCTGGAATCTGCCATACACACACTGTTTTCTGACTTAGCACACTGCTGTCTACAGAACACCACAGATTAAAGACACTCTAGAGGGCCCAGAGCATTGGAATCTGCAATACCATGTTTCCTGATGTAGTTTCAGCATTGTATACAGAACGCCACAGATTCTAGACACTATCTTAGGCCCAGATTGCTGGAATCTGCCATACACACACTGTTTTCTGACTTAGCACACTGCTGTCTACAGAACACCACAGATTAAAGACACTCTAGAGGGCCCAGAGCATTGGAATCTGCAATACCATGTTTCCTGATGTAGTTTCAGCATTGTATACAGAACGCCACAGATTCTAGACACTATCTTAGGCCCAGATTGCTGGAATCTG